>NC_057864.1:12420341-12552841 GCF_019393635.1 Dromiciops gliroides
TATGAATAAAGAATTTTCCAAAAAAATAGAACCAAATCCACTATTTCCTCTTTGTCTTGACCCTGGGTCATATATTAGGAAGGAATCACGGACGCTCTAATTAAAACACTATATAGTATATAGTGTAGAAGCCCACATGATGAGGCCAAATTCTTACTTTTATCCCCGACATCAGATGAGGAGTGTGGAGTTCTGAGCAGGAAGATGATTTAGAGACCACCCAGTCCAACCCTTTCATTTGACAGATGAAGAAACAGAGGTCCAGAGAGAAGTGAGCTGCCCAAGATCACCCGGGGAATAAGTGGCTAAGCCTGGATTGGCAGTGCATGACTTTCCCTCTTCTACCACAAGAACCTCTTAGCTTTCCAGAAAACTGAAGGTGCACATGCAAAAAGGAACAGGTAATCAAGCGCCCCAAGCCACCGCACCATTGATTTTCAGAAATGGACGTCACTGCGTTTCTCGGGAAGCAGGTGCCAGGGAAAGCTCTGGTGGGACCTTCATTAGGAGGATGCCCAAACCTTCAGAGGAAGAGGTAGGCAAATGCTCCCTGTGAAACAGGAGGTTTCAGCAGGTGCGTTAGAATGCAGCAGGGTCCAAATCAGCTCCAGCTCTCCCTGTTGAAAGAAAAGCAACAAGCACGCTCTAGCCAACAAAAACACCGGCCCTGCCCTGGGAAACAGAACTGGGAGTTAATCATTCTGTTTTGATGGCCCAGGAGAGCCAACAGTAGCCAGCCAAGGCAGAGGTTGTAGGCAGCAAGGGCAGCATACCCTCTCAAATGGGTCAAAAGGGAGGGGTGGCGGGGCGGCTAGGTGGCACAGTGGATAGAGCACCGGCCCTGGATTCAGGAGTACCTGAGTTCAAATTCGGCCTCAGACACTTGACACTTACTAGCTGTGTGACCCTGGGCAAGTCACTTAACCCCAATTGCCTCACTAAAAAAAGCAAAAAACAACCCCCCCCAAAAAAGGGAGGGGTGGCTGTGTCAACTACTGTGCAGCGTCTTCAGACCCTTCTGGGGATCCTAAGAGGGACTGTCCTGAGTGAGATGTTGCCCAGTGGACAGGAGTGGTTCCTGGTCTTTGAGGCACAAGTGATGAGTTCCTCTCTCAGCTCTGACATTATCTGTCTAACATTGACCGGTTCTGATAACATTTCACCGTTGGGAGTCTGGGATTTCAAGCTGGTAAAGGGGTGATGGTCACGCTGCCACTCCTCCTGCATGTCAGTGCCTCCCCTTAGTTTGTCATTGTGTCCCCAGTGGCTGGCACCTAGAAGACACTTAATAAATCCTGGTTAAAGGACTGATTCCCATACGGGGCATCAGGAGGCTGAAAGCCCTCTGCCAGAAGGGCACTCAAAGACTGCTGGACCTGGCTCCTCATTGGTCACTCTACATTGGCATCACATAAAATGAAATCCTTGAAGACACCCAGAAATCCCACTTGGGCATTACACTGAACTCAAGCCAAAGACCACGAAAACCACTGAGGTCAGCAAAAGAAGTCTTGGTCAAATTTGGGGGAAATCTGTTGGAAATCCCCATGAGAAAATGAGGTAATTAACAACCAAAGCAAATAAAAACAACTGGATCCTCTCTCTCTCTCTCTCTCTCTCTCTCTCTCTCTCTCTCTCTCTCTCACACACACACACACACACACACACACGCGCGCGCACACACACACACACTTCAAAAAAAAACCCTCGTTGAAGTCTCACTTCTCTTTTCTCTTGTTTAAACGGCACAGAGTGGGGCTACTTTCATTTGCAAGCCAGGCTATCGGCGAACGGGGAGTTTCACAAGTTAGCCAAGACAAGACTTCCGTCCTTGAGAGAGCCGAATCTGAGGCAGACATAAACACTCTTCCAAATAAGTGAATTGTGAGTTGAGGGAGTCACTGATAAGGGGTGAGGAAGAGGATAGCCAGGGAGAGGAGCAGTCAGCAAGGCCATGCTAGGGAAGTGGGAATTCAAGAAGGGAAGAAGAAGGCTTGGGTGGACCAATGGGTGATGCATCTCAGAGCTGAAGCGCCACCAGCATCTTGAAGCCTCACAGATAGATGGGTTCTAGGCGAGGGAAAGGGAAAAAGAAGGGGGAGGTGGATAAAGTCACTCTTTACTCATTCTCAGCAGATAATAAAACCCTTGCTGACTTTCTCGACCAAATCTCTGTTCTTCCCCAATCCCTGCCTGGAAGGAGCTTCGACAAAATGGAACAGAACAATCATGAAGTCATAGCTTAGACATGGACAACTGGACAGGCTCCCAGAGGCCATCTGGTCTGACCTTATCACTTTAGAGATGAATACACCTTGGCCTGTGCAAGTGCCATGATTCACCCTAGGAGGTAGGAACTTCATAAGCACGATTTGAACCCTCCTCTTCCTGGCTCCAGAATCAGTGTTTTTCATTCTGTCCACCTTTGCAACACAGTCATTTTCCATCAGAGGAAACTGTGACCTAGAAGGAGTGGTCTGTGGATCCAGACCATTGGCCACTCTGTCTACAGCTGCTTCTGCCTCTCCTTGCTGTAAGTGCTATTTGTTTGGTCAGAATGACTGACCCCACAGTCCAGCTCCTTTTGAGGGGAGTTACAAGACTGGGCAAAGAGAACATGAGACGTTCACATGAAGGAAGGAGGGGATTTCCCCATAACTTAACTTCACCCCAAGCCTTCCCAAAGGGCAGCAGAGAGAACTCTGAGTGAGGGGTGAGTCAGGTGAGCGGCTCTGTCTGAGCCTTGGCTCCTTCATTTGGAAAAGAACATGGTTGTTCAAGCCAAGCTCTCCAAGGCCACTATGGGAAAAGGGCTTGGATTGGCATCAGATTGTGGTCTTGACACTTGCTACCCATTGGCTGTAGGGCAAGTCATTTCTACAATGAGGAGGGAGGGCTAGACAAGGCTCCCTCTTCCAGGTCACAAAGGCAAGGCTTTGGTCTGCTGCAGTGGTGGGCCTCAAGGTGCTCAGGGCATTGTCAGCTCTGGCTGACTGATGAGGAAAGCCATCGGAGAGAATGTCCATTTGACAGATGAGAATACCGAGGCTAGAGCTGAATGGCTCCCTTGGTTGGGAAATGACCCAGCAAGGATTCCACCCCAGGTCCTCTGCCTTCAGATTCTATTTGTTCCAGGGCAGAAAAGCTACACACATAGAATAGCAGTCTCCTGTCTGTTGGTCTCTGTGTCTCTGTCTGTCTGTCTGTCTGTCTCTCTTTCTCTCTCCTTTCTCTATCTCCTCTCCCCATTCTCTCCTACCTCCAAACGGTGCTTTTGTACTTTAAAAACCCCGGATTCTTTCAAATACCAAACGCCGATGCCTCTGGAGTAATAACTCAGTCCCTGAATCCCATTGGACTTAATTGGTCTAAATAACTTCATCTGCTGGCAGCTGCGCTCAGTCTTTACCTCCTGGTTCCCAGCTCTCTGCTGGAGGGTCTTACATCAGGCCACTCGGCTGTCACCACCAGCCGGAATGCTCAGGGGCCTTAATAAGGATTAACACCCCCCTCCCCACTTTCTGAGTGACTGTGGAAGAGGCAGAGGCAGAGGCAGAAGAGGCTTGAAAGCAGGCGCCAGGGCCCCTCTCCCTCCGTCCCCTAACATTTATATCCCACAGCTTTGTGAATTTCAGTCAGTGCCAGTTTGAAAGCTGGGAATGACTGTCTCTGGAGAAGCGAGCTGTCTGACCCTGCTCCCCGAAAACTAAATACACACGACCCCTTGGCCAGGAGAAAACACCAGCCTGGCCTGGATGTCTCTTTGTCTTCTCCACGTCTCCGTCATGGAAAGCATCTTTCCCTGCAGACCAGACCAGGGCTCGAAAGCCAGTCAAGCACAGGAAGTAACGGGAAGATGAACAGGAGACAAACGCCCTTGGCATCGACCGAGGAAACATCTCTGACGGGGGGCACGACGAGGAGGGCTGGCTGGCTCCTGCAATGTGCCCGGGCCGGGAGGGCTGTGTGTGGGGAGGCACATAGGCACTTGGCCGGCTGCCTGCCCTCCCCTGTGCCGGAGCCACTGGATGCTGACCCTTTACTGGCCTCTCCTCCTCCTCCTCCTAGTGAGGCCTTGTTTTAATGTGGGGAGCTTCCTGCCACAGAGATTGCGCTTTCATGGTGGACACCCTGCCTGTCCCAGTCCTTCCCAGCAAACAGACAGTGCCAGGAGACTTTTGAAAAAGAAAATAAAAGTGACAAAATCCCAGGCATCCAATGGGGGCCTCAGCATTCGTCCCGCTGGGGACGCCCCCTCTGTAGTGTTTCCCCCAAGCCAGCAGGCCTGAGGGGTCCCTGATGTTAAAGTCAGATCAGCCAAAGCCAGTTTTCCAGGCTGAGAGGGAAGCTCCCATTAAAGGGCATTTCTCAGATGAGGAGAAGGCAGGACCAGAGATTTTCACCCATCGTGGCCACTTGGGTCGGATGTGAACGTCTGCCAATCCTGTACACGGATGACTCCGTTTGCTGACAGTGCTCTATGATCTGCCAAACACCCTCCATACCCGTGTGTGTATGCATGTGTGTACGTACACATGTGTGCAATGCTCATGCGAACACACATAGACATACTGCACATAAATAGACATGTGTACTGCGTAGTACCTATAAACACACACATGCTTACCTATTTATATATGCACTTTATCCAATGTACATATACACAGTACACACATGCACACACACATACATACTGTGAACATGTGCATAAACACCACTTGATTCTTGCAACACCAAAGTTATTATGGGTCCCTTGTAATGGGAGGCTTTGATTGGTGTAGGGAACTCGAGAATGGAAACCCCTCCCCCAGTGCAGATGGGCAATTCATTCATAGTTGGTAAATGCAATGGCTTGCTCAGGGTCACCCCTGCAGGTCTTCCTGCCTCCGAGGCAGTTCCGGTATTCACTATGCCCAGGGTCCTTTTGATTTCACAGACAAGAGTCAGCAGTGGATCTGAACCCAGCTTGTCCCCACCTGCCCTGGCTCTGTCTCTCAGCTAGATTTCCAGCTCAGCAACAAAGGGCCATGCATTTTCTTGCCATTTGGTTAGTTCAATTTGTACAAGACTAGTCCCCTCTTTGTGGCACCCCACATTCCGGAGAGCTCTGCGTAGACACAATGAGTGCGACTGATTGAAACCCTTTTGTTTATCAGGAATAACTCACTCCATCTTCACCAAAATAATTGTTGGCTAAGATGACTGAAGGAGAACAGGTCCCACGCAGTTTGTAAGCCATTAGCAAACATTAAGTTATCAAGGCAAACCTTCCCTGGTTAATACGCCCATTAAACCAGAATGACTCAGGAAAATTGCTGCCAATTTTGCTGGCTTGTGGAATGAGCACCGACTTTGCCGTCACAGGACCCGGGTTCAAATCTTGCCTCTGCCACATAGTATTTGTGTGACCTTGGGAAAGTCTCATTACTGGGCTGCAATTTTCTCATCTGTCCAAGGGGAGGGACCAGAGGACCTCCACACTCCCTTGCAGTTCAAAGTCTATGGTTCCCAGCAAACTAGGAGTTGTAATGATACTGATCATTATAATTATTACAACAGCGGCAGTACCATCATAAAGCCTTTTTACATATCTTATTTTGTCTCACAACAGTCCTGGGAGGGGTAGGGCCAAGCCCTTTTAGAAAAGAAACATGAAACTGGCATCTTGGGCAATGTCTTGTGGATGTGAAGCCAGTGGCCTTACCTCCTTCAGTCAGGTGGTGTGACTGACATCACCCAGGACACAGGAGGGAATGTGGTATCAAGGTGCTTATCTTCTTTTTTTTTTTTTTTTGCGGGGCAATGGGGGCTAAGTGACTTGCCCAGGGTCACACAGCTAGTTAAGTGTCAAGTGTCTGAGGCCGGATTTGAACTCAGGTCCTCCTGAATTCAAGGCCGGTACTTTATCCGCTATGCCACCTAGCTGCCCAGGTGCTTATCTTCTAACGGCCCCTGTGAGGCAGCTTGTCCCTTGGGAAGGGAGGGAGGGTAAAGGAAAGAACCAGATGCACAGAATGTGTCAGAAGATTAGACCTCACAGTCAGCCTGGCCAACCGGGAGCTAGAGTTAGAAGGTCAGGATACTCCCATCGAAGCACAGGCTCTGGAGTCAGAAGACCCGAGTTCAAATTTCACCTCTGACATTTACCAGCTGTGTATGAAACCTTCAGAGTCACTTCATCTCTGAGGGCCTCAGTTTCCTCATCTGTAACGCGCAGAGAGTGGGCTAGATGGCCTCTGAGGTCCCTCCTAGTTCTGGAACTATGACCCAAGGCTCCCATTTTGATCATCTGCATTTGGTGTACCTTCCAGGGAGGGCGCATCGCTAGGGCAAGGCATCAAGCTGTGGTCACTTGGCTCAGTCATTCATTGGACCGGAGTCAAAGGGATCAGGCTCTGGCTCTGATAACTTCCTAATGGTTTGATCCTAGGTGAATCATTTCCTTCAGCCTCAGTTTCCTCATCTCTAAAGTGGGATAATAGCAACAACTACTTTCCAGGGTTGTGTGAGGAATCCTTGATTGGGAGTCAGGAAGAACTGCATTGAAATCTCAACTAAGACCCTGGGCCAATCACTTATTTCTCTGTGTGTCTCAGTTTCCTCAGTTGTAAAATATGGGGATTGGACTCAATGGCTTTGACAATTCCCTCTCTGCTCTAAATTTATGATCTTTCAAATGAGATAATGTATGTAAAACTCTTTGTCAATCTTGAAAGGCAACCAAAAATGTCAGCTGCTATTATAACTTGGCAAAAACAAGGAAGAAGGGAGGGAAACCCACCTGTGCGTCCCCCACCCATTTTATTTTTTACTGGAGGAGTTAGAAGATGAGCAGTTGAGCGGATCCTAGTCTTGTCCACGTCTCTATCCCCACCTGTCCCCTTTAAGATCTCTGCTGACCAATAGGCACTCAACCTGTCAGGAAAAGATTCATTTTTCAGCTGTGGGAGAGATCAGCCCTTCCCTGAGCACATTTCAGCTTTGTTCCCAAGCTGCCTCTGCTGAAGGTCAAGGTAGAATGGCATGACTTGATTCTCCTTTTCTTAGGAGGGCAGGTAGCTCTTTAGCTCTAGCTGTACCCCCATCCCCCCCAAATAAACACTCTCCCAGAATCAGGAAAAAAATCATTTGATGCAAATTCTAGGACTGATCCATTGGTGCCAATTTAGAGCTGGAAGAGACCCCAAAAACCAACTGGCCCAATCCCCTCGCTTGCCAGCTACCAGCACAATTCTCTCCCACATGCTATAGAAGCAGCAGGACAAGGAAACAGAGAGAAAACTGAAATCAGGCTCCCAAACTCTGAGTTCAAATCTCAGCTCCAACACTTGCTAGCTGGGTGAGCACAGGCTAATCTCAGAACCTCACCCTCCTTGTCAACTTCTTTTTTGAGGGAGGGGCGTAAGGATTGGGAGAGAGGGGATCACTCCTGGAATACAGAAATTCCCTTCACTTGTAAAGGATGACAACTCCTCTCAAGATCAACTCATATGATGCTTATGTAAAGAATTTTGGAAACTATAAAGCACTCTATAAATGCTTGTTCTTGTTAGTGACCATTGTGATTATTATCCTGAACTAGAGCTGTCATTTTGTTGGTATATAGAGAGGAAATTCTCTGCTACCCCAGAATAGCATCTGCTCTGCATCTTAAGAGTCTCAGAAAACTTCAGGGAGGTGAGGAATGTGTGTGTGTGGAGGGAGGTTGGAACTTAATGGTAAATGACTTGCCCAGGGTCACACAGCCAGTGTGTGTCAGAGGCAGAACTCAAACCTGGGCAGGTCTTCCTGATTCTCAGGCTGTCTCTTTTCACTCCAGCACAGAGCTAGACCCTCTGGTAATCAATGAAAAACTCACACAGTTTGACTTAAAACTATTCCTACTTGCTAGCAGTTACAGAGCATTTTAAAGTTTGCAAAGAACCTTCCATACTATCTCAGCTGGTCCTGACAAGAACCCTGGGACGGAGACGCCTTCATTCTCCCCACTTTACAGATGAAGGGACTGAGACTCACGGAGTTAAGTGACTTGCCCAGGGTAATAAAGTAAGGATTTGAACTCCAGTCTTCCACAGTGCAACTGCTTCTCAAAGGTTCAAAAGTAATATGCAGAATTTTATCATAAACTTTATTAATTAAAAACCAGGCAATATGAAATGGTAGGCCACTGTTTTAGAAGGAACCCTCTTTGGGTGGGTGCTATTCCATGAGTGGCAATGCTCTTCTTTGGGGTTTAAGTTCAAAATAATTGTTTGTTTGTTTTGGGGGGTGGGCAATGAGGGTTAAGTGACTTGCCCAGGGTCACACAGCTAGTAAGTGTCAAGTGTCTGAGGCCAGATTTGAACTCATGTCTAGTGCTCTATCCACTGTGCCACCTAGCTGCCCCCAGAATAATTGTTTTTTAAAGGATCTCTAGAGCTGGTCTAGGAGGACCCTGGAGTATTCAAGGCTCTATCAAGCTGAGCTCCGAGGCAGCTGTCCACCCCCACTTCGGATCCTGTCTATTGTCCCATCCCATCCCAAGCCCTTTGAGAATGCTGGACCATGGGTGTCTTGGGGAGACCATTCACAGCAGTTCAAGGAAGTCAGCCCTCTGGTGTTTTACCCGTAGAAATCTGGCGAGCCCACCTGGGTTTCTGGGAAAGGCCAGGAGAAGGGCACTCCACCTTCCTGGGGGAGCGTGTCCCTGGGGCTTCTCTCTGAGCCGGCTGTTGTCACAACCCTGTACTTTCCTGCCTCGGTCGGTCAGGAAGGAGACAGGAAACCCGAGTCCCCTCCCTGCCGGGGGGCCATTCCCCCTCTCGGCCACCTCTGACGTGGCGAGGCTTTGGTGACACAAGGTCAGGCACTCAGCCCTGGCTGAGGGCAGGAAGACGGGTCACTGTTTATGCGGCTGCAGGTGGGAATCATGCCCAGCAGCGAGTCTGCCTGCTTTCTTCCTTTCTCCTACAGGCTTTCTTTCCGTTCCTCTTTTCTAGTGGAGCTTCGACATCCTGTTTTCAAAACATCGGATGGTTTGGCCCATGAGGGGCCGGCCTCCCATGGCCTAGCCTCCTATGGGCTTACTTCACTTGGAGGCCCAGCCAATTCCTCTGCTCTAGGGGGACATTAGCAAGCCCTGAGCCGCCTTAGGTGGCCCTCAAGTGTTTGGCTCCAGGCCCTCTTGACATCCTTTTGCACCTTGGAAGACAATGCTGTAGCGTCAGAAGAGGAGTTGAATATGTTCCAGCGATTGAGTGATTTAATTTCTATAATTCAGGGGAGGGGCTGCTAGCTCAGCTGCACAAGCTGTCAGTGGCCGTCCGCTGAAATCATGCTCAAATCCATTTGGTCTGTGGCCAAATCCTGGTCTCAGGGGTCGGGCCATTGGGAGGAGAGGCATACAAAACACCAGGATTTCTGCAGCTCCGACTGAGAGTAGCCCCGGGGAAGTCACTCAGGGACACCTCCCATTGACTAGCACATGAGACTTAAGGTGACAGTGCCTCTTCCTTCCACAGAAGTGCCTTGGATATGGAGCCAACCAACTCGGGTTCAGGTGTCAGCCCTAACTTTCATTAGCTGTGTGATCCTGGGATAGTCACTTAGACTGTGAACCTCAGTTTCCTTATCTGTAATGTGGGGATAATCACAGTACTCGCATGACTAAACGTAGGGAGTTGTGAGTAAATGGAGATATTGCCACCAGCAGGATTCTGCTCTAAACACTGTCACAACCACCTCCATGCTGGGCATGCACTGAGCATGGACCAGTTGTGCCGGCCCGCTCTGAGGGGAGCATTCCCATTGGCCCTTTCTTATTCTGAGTGTGGCTTAATATTAATAGTTGGTGACATGAAACAAGTGTAGTTAATTTCCCACTGTTGGTTGGTGGGCAGGTATATGCCGGTCACACAGTAGGTACTAAATACGAGTGGCCAGCACTTAGACAGCACTTAATGTCTGCAGAGAACTTTCCATACATCATGTCCTTTAAGTCTCACAACAACCTCTGAGGTAGGATTAGAACTCGGATCTTCTTGACTGAAGTCCAGTGTTCTATTTACTATGCCAAGCTAGTGGGGCAGTTTCATTGGACCGTGACTTCCAGAGGCCTTCCTTGGCTGAGGCACACCGATATCCCAGAAGACCCTGCCCTACGATCTGAGTTATTCAGCTTGCTAGCCCTACTTTAATGCCGAGCTCTAGTTAACTTTCATTGTTTCCTGCACAGCTGATATTGGAGAAGACAGGGAAACTGGAGAAGATTCAGGAAGCCAGGACCAGTGTCCCACAACATCATGAGTTGTGGGGTAGGAGAGCAAACTATCTTTCTCTCTGTCTACCTATCTACATTTAGGACAGTCCCAGGAAAACTGCAAACTGTTGCCCCCCCCCAAAGAAAACCAGTGGGAATAGGAGTGCCTTGATATCCCTGTAGGGTTTACAGTAAGAGAGGACCTTGAAATGAGCTCTGGATGCAAGGCAGTAAGAGCCAAAGGATGCCCATGGGTTTGAGATTCCAGCTGTGTGAGTTTAGGAAAATTAGTGCCCCTCTCAGAGGTCCTGGTTCCTCAAAGTAAAGTGGCTCCAGTTGACTGACAACTGACAGTTCAAACAGTGGTCTGCAAAATATTAGTAGAGCCAAATCTGCTGGTTGCACAAATAGGGAAACTGAGGCCCTGAGGCAGAGTAAATGCAGTTTCTCAATGTGTGGCGCTCCAATGCCCCCAGCCCCCTCCCCCAAAGGCATATGAATGCTCCTTCTGGCCTTTAGCTGACATCCACCATGACATGAGCTAATGAAGCTCCATCCCTCAGTACTGGGACCACATGGGTATCTGAGTGTAAGGGGAAGTTCTTCCACACCTCAGGCCTGAGAGAGCCCTGACTTTCATCTTTAAACAGAAGTCCAAGAGCAGAAACCAAAGGTCAGAAGTAGAAAGTAAGGTTAGGAGTCTGAACGCCAGCTTCAAATCCAAACTCTGCTACTCCTCATTGCACCACCTTGAGAAGGTCATTTGAACCTCTTAGCCTCAGTTTCCTAGTCTGCAAAATGGGCGGTGATATGGGGGCCACAGGAAATTGTTGCAAAAATCAAAGGACCTACGAGTGCACTTCAAATGTAAGCTGTTCTACGGTATACACTTAAATTCTGCCCTTCCTTCCTTCTAAAAAAAAAAAGTGTCAGAATTCACTTACAGGAACTTACTAATACAACCTCTCCCCGATGTCACCCCCTCCCCCCTCCCCATTTCTTAGAAACCCTCCTACCACAACTTCCCCACAAGCCATTGAACTACTCCCACTTGAATACCTCCAGGCATGGGAAACTCACCACCTATCAGACCAGCTCATTTTTTTTTATTGTAAACAAACAAGCCTCCAAAGGGGATTCACAGCTCCCTCCTCTCCTTTTAACGGACCCCCTACAAATCACAGACCACTTGGGTGGTATCTCCTCCCAGGCTCCACTATGCCAGGACTGGAATCTTCCTGAAGGGAGATCGTCTCACACACAGCAATGAAACCTCTAGGCCAGCCGGGAGCGCCTTTGGCAGATGTGGACTACGGCCCCAGAGAGAGAGATGTCAGCTTAGACTTCCAGGCAGGTGGGCCTAGGCTGTGAATGATTGCATCCTGGGGGGCTAGGAGGACCTTCCCTCCCACCCCCCATTATGGAAGTTAGCCTTCTCTAGGCGAAAAGACAAACAAACAAGATTTGAAAGCCTAGCACCATAAATTAGCACCGCAAGTCTGGGTGTTAATTAAACAAATAATATAATGACCCCCTAATTAAAGCCCTACCAGGGAGAAGTTTTGTTTGGGGATTTATAACACAGAAGTCCTTTGTTGACATGAGACTTTCATTTCAAATTCTCTCACCTTGGTGTACAGTGCACCCAGCAAAATCATCTGCTTTTAGAAGGGACATTTCTTGATATTAGGCAGTCGCAGCATGATTTTTTTAAACCCCCAAATATTGGGAAACTCTCTACAGGTCTTCCGTCCCCCATCGCACACACCACCCTTTCTAATAACTTGAATCAAGTGCAGCAGACATTTAAATAACTTACCAACTGCCTGCTCCCCAAGCTGGGGAGGTTCGGAGGCTAGCCACTCAGATCAGAGGATTATTCACCCGGGAAGTGGAAGGAACCTTACAGATCGCTCAGTCCACCTCCCTCCTTTTACAAAGGAGGAAACTGAGGCGGGGGTGGGGGCGGAGGAGGACAGAAAGGTACCTGCCCAATGTAACCCAAGAGAAGCCTGGCAAGGTTATGCCTCAGCCTTTGTCAGACATCCTCGCCCTCCTCTCAGACAGCTTGCTTTGTGTCTGTTTCTCTTAAGTGTCAAGCAGCAAACTAACCAACTAACTAAAAAAAAGGAGATTTAAGAAATTGTCTCATCTCCTTGGAAGCTTCTTTTTTCAAACCAGCCCTGCCAGTCTGCCAGCCAGCCCGCCCGTTCTGCTGAAGCTAAGGGTCCCTCCAGAGGCGGGACTGCACGGAAGGTCTCCAACGCGTCCCTTCTGAGGCGGGCTCAGAAGGCGGCGCGCGGGACCGAGCGCTTGGGCACAGGCGCTAGGGCACAGAGACGGCTGGCGCTCTCATCTACTCGTGTTCGCAAAGGGTCCCTCCAAGAGCCTGAGGAGGGGCGCGCTCCGGTCGGGACGCTGCGCACAAAGGCGCCCGCAGCTCTCGCCTACTCGTGTTCGCAAAGGGCCCCTCCAAGAGCCTGCGGAGGGGCGCGCTCCGGTCGGGGCGCTGCGCACAAAGGCGCCCGCAGCTCTCCCCTACTCCTGTTCGCAAAGGGCCCCTCCAAGAGCTTGTGGAAGGGCGCGCTCCGGTCGGCCGGGGCTTCCCGGCTCCTTACCTTGTTGGAGGCCATCTCGCTGACGGAGCGGTACGTCTGAATGGTCTCCAGCTGGTCCAAGCACCAGTCCAGCTCGTCCAGCGTCTCCATGGCTAACTTTTGGTAGGACTCGTCTGCAAACAAGCACACGGACATGTAGTTAGGCGCCTGCAGACTGTCCATGGCCGCGGGACTGAGGCTTGGGCTGTTGGAGGGACCGCAGCGCTCCTTCATCATGAGGCCAAGGGCCACCTCTCTGGCTTCTCTCGGGCTTGGGGGAGGACTAAAGCCCCAGAGGGCTGCGCCTGGGATGGTGCTCGGCCAATGCCGTCCCGACGCCCGCCCCCTCGGCTTGGCCAAGAGGAGAGAGATGTCACTGAGCTCGAAGGCTAGGCACCACTGGGGGAGGAGAAGGAGGAGGAGAAGGGCAGGAAGGAGGCGGGTACTGCCAGCCTCATCTGCATAAGAGTGCTGCTGAGGCCGAGGAAGATCTGGAGAGGCACCGCCGCTGCCTCTCCGCCCCCTTCCGCCCCCCACCTTTCTCAGTGCCTTCCTGAGTCAGCAGCCCTGGGCGGTGTGATGTCACTTCGGAGAGGACCCGGGGCTGAAGCCAAAGTGAGCGGCCACGCGCTTTTTCTCCGAAGGAGAGAAGAGGCTGGGCCGTGAAGTCAGGAGGCTCAGGGCTTACTCGCTCCCTCCCTAGAAACTGACACCCCAAACTCTGGCCCATTCTAAGGAAGGGCAAGGTCTCAGGTCCCCGCGCCTTGGAATGACGGGGTTAACTAAGGGGGCCCCCTGCTCAGACTTAGGCAGGTGGGAGGTTGGGAAGCAACAGTGCCTGGACTTGGCAAAAAGTAAGTTTCTGAGCTTGGGGTGTCCCGGGGCTCTCATCCTCCTGAACAAAGAGAAAACTTCAGTCTCCCCTTGTGCTCAGGGAAATCACGAACTGGATTCTCACCCAGGGATCTGGAAAGGACCCAGAGCTGATTGCTCTCTGTGCTTTCCCCAACTCCTGGATTTTTTCTCAGCTGTCTTTAAAAGGGCATATCCTGAGCAGATTTCTCAATAGGCTTCAGCAGAACAAGGGGGCTTTTATGCCGAAGAAATTCTTTAGTGTGTAATTAAAAAAATAAAAAAAAACACGCTTGCAACTGTTAATATTTACAGTCTTCCCCTTTCCACCTTCCTGTAAAAATAAGTTTTATGGACGCTTCTTGCTTTTGCATCGTGATCTGTTCTGGTGATACTCCCTATGCCTGCTTGAAATTGAGTTCTCCATTCAATTAATCAACAAGCATTTTTTAAGTACTAACTGTGTGCCCACCACTAGGCTAGAGTGAGCAGACACAAAGGCAACATTATAACAGTCCCTGCCCTCCTCTCCAAGAAGAAGCAACACATCCACACATAAGTATAAAGACCAGATCAAACAGGTCAACAAAAACATAGGATGTAACCATGCCATCTGGTTATGTATACAACATTCTGCCCCAGGAGTCCCCCACTTCTCTGCCTGTGCAGACCATTGCTGTATGTTTGTTTTTAAAAATTTATTTAGCACCTGGTATTCCTTTAGCAATCATACTAATCTGGCTCTTGGCAATCACTTATATCACTGAATTGTTTTTCAGTAGTGTTCCTTTGCTTCAGCTTATTTCACTCTGTCCCAGTGCATACAAATCTCCCCTCCCCCCTTTCTCCCTTGCATTCCTCATAGTTGCCATTTCAATACACAATAACATTGATCTAGTCTGCCATCTAGCACAGGATTCGGCACATAGTAGGCACTTAAGGAATGCTTATTGATTGATGACTTCTATATATTAGTTTATTCAATATTTCCAAGCAATGGGCACCTTGTTTATTTGAGGGCCACTAGGTACTAGGCCTGGTGTCAACAAGACCTGAATTCAAATCTCATCTCAGACATTTACTAGTTCTGCAAGTCACTTAACATCTATTTGTTCCACTTTCCTCTCAAAATTATCATAAAGATCAAATGAGATAGTAAGCGCTATATAAATGTTAGCTCTTATTATTTTCAGGTTTTTGTTACCACAAACTCTATGTACTGGTATATTATACCAGACCGTTTTGTTTCTATCTTTGCATCACTGGAGTGTATACCTAAAAGTGGGATTATCTTCTCAAAGAATATAGGCAATTTAGCCCCTTCTTGTAAATTTCCAGCTGTTATGCAGGATTGGCTGGGTTCACAACCCCACCCACAATGCAGTACTAATAGCCCCTTTCTTCCCTCAGCCCCTCTAATAGTCTATTTGTCAATAAGCATTTATTAAGTGTCCACTGTCTTCCAGGCACTGTACTAAACTGGAGACACAGAGAAAGGTAAACATCCATCCCTGCTCTTAGGGAGTTCCCAATCTGATGGGGGAGACAACTCATCAGCATCAGTGTACAAAGGAGAGAGAGACAGGATACATGGAGATCATGAACTCTTGCCATTTTGGTGTATCTTGGTCAATGTTTAGAGTGGAAAGGCATATCTCATAATTGTTTTAATGTGAATTTCTGGGAGCCTACATGACCTTGAATGTCTCTCCTGGTTTTAAATCTATGTCCCAAGATGTTTCTATAAGAATTTGATTTCAAATTCAAAAATTCATTCAAGGAACATTTGCAAAACACTGCAGAGTATCAAGCTAGATAATAAGAAGAAATTCCCTTTAAACAAGACATGGTCCTGCCCCTCAGTGGACTTATAATCTAGCAGTCAATTTCAGTTCAGTATGGATTAGCGGATGGGGTGCTGTACTTTGAATCAAGAAGGTTTGAGTTCAAATTAGCTTCAGACACTTAATACATAACCCTGAGTCTCAGTTTCTTCATCTCTAAAATGGGGGGTTAGGGAGGAATAAGAGTACCCACTTACCCCTGAATAGTTGAGAGGATCGAGTGAAATGATGAATGTAAAATGTTTTGAAAATCTCCAAGTCCTATCTAAATAACAGCTTTTATTAGTAAATCAACAAATATAGGAGGCAGCTTAATACAGGGAAAAATGCTCCCAAACCAGAGGTCGCAGGTTCAAATCCCAGCTCCTGCTACCTGTATAATCAAGCTTGAATGAGTGATTTCTCTCTGGGTCTCAGTTTCCCCACCTGTAAAATGAGAGGGTCGGACCCAAGGACAAGCATCCCAGGAAACAATCGCACCAAAGGTCTGACAAGCTCACTGGAAGAAAAGGAGAGGGTGACTGAGGCAAAGCAACACGTGTTCCCACGAGGCAGGATTGGCCGTTGGGTCTGAATCTCTTCAATGCCACTTACCACATGGAGCATCGTGCGCAAGTTTCCTCCTCCTTCTGGGACACAATTTCCTCATTTGTAAAATGGCTTGGGGAGGGGTGGGGGGGAGGGCGGGGAGGTTGGGCAAGCTGATCTCAGAGGTCTACTCCGCCTCTGACGCCATATCCCAAGTGAAGGCAGAGCTGACTTCTTTCTAGGAAGTTACAAGGCCCAGGGGAGGCTAGCCAGGGGAAACTCAGAACCAACCATCACTCTGTTTGTCTGGAAGACGGCTGTATGAAGGGGGATTTTCCTGCAGTAAATGGCTCTCAAAATGCATTTGCTAAAATTATTGCAATGAAAGGAAGGCAAATTATATGAATAGCATAGAGGGGCTCTGAGTTCCTTTCCACCTCTACAGCCTATGGATGCAATGGATTATTAGAACGAGAGAGGCAGGGTAGCGAATTAGAGGCCTGAGTTCCAATCCTGCCTCTGATGTGACCCTGGGCAAATCAGTAAGCCCCTCTTTGCAATGGGACTGAAGATTTAGACTGTGAGGACCTTAGGCAGAGTAGAGTCCAATTGCCTCATTTTTCAGATAAGGAAACTCAGGTCCAGAAGGATAGTGACTTGGGCCAAGGTCTCACATCATAAGTAATAAGCTATAGGGTCATAGACTTAAAAGGGAAAACTATCCCAGAGGCTATTTAGTCCAACTAGCCCACTTTACAGCTGTGGAAACTGAGGCCATGAGAGACCAAGTGCTTTACCTCAAATCGCCCAGGCCCTCCACAGAACATGGGAAGAAAACCCTCTTGCCTTCCTAGGAATCCAAGTCTAAGAGCTTTCCACTAAAACACTGGATCACCTCGCCCCACCATCCTCCCTTTCCCCCAAGAAAGGTATGATGTAGATTCCTCACACACAGCCATGCCTGAATGAGGCTCTGGGGAAATAAACATGACAACCATGAAGCAGATATTAATATCATTGAAAACATCCTAAAAAGGACCCGTGAAGAAAGTGCGATTTTCAAGAAAAATGCTACATTTGAATGCACTTCCAAAATAGGATGATACATTTTTCGAGCAGGAGGAGACTTGAGAGATCATTTTATCCAACTTTCTAATTGTACACTTGAAGGTAAGTGGAGCCCAGAGAGGTTAGGGACTTGTCTAAGGTCACACAGTCACCTTGTGGGAAGAGCCGGCACCAAAGCACTTTGCCCAGATTCCTGTTAGTCCTTCCCTAACAGCCTGAAGTAAAAAAGCATTTATTAAGCACCTACTATGTGCTAGACACTATGCTAAGTGCAGTAGTGGTGAGCTGGAAATTATGTTAATAACCTAAAGTGTGTGGCATTCAAAGCCCTGGGGAGGAAAAAAAAGTCCATTTTTTTTTGGTTGAACTAACAGGAACTCCTTGGCCACCGACACCAGTTTCAAAGAATAGGTAGTTTTGTTTAGCCTCCGAACAAAACTAAACTTCAGTACAAACAGGAGTCACAATTCGATTTCCTGTATGTCATACTTTGCAAACCACCCAAACCACAGGAGTGACTTCCTCAGTCTCTGTCTCAGGGGTCTGGGAGGCTGGCCCATGCTCGCAGAGCCGGACACGCACCGGGGACTTGCACATACCTTCCTCCCTCCTTCCTGGTCGCTTCTCCAGGGCTGCCTCCGGACTCTAGCCTGCCAGATACATCCCTGCCTTGTGTCCAGCTTCTTCTGCAAAGCCCCGCTTCTCTCACCCAGGTCCTTTCCCGGAGGAGCGAGGGCGCTCTCCGCCTGCAGGGAGCAGTCTCCCTTGGCGTGAGCGCCTCGCTGGCTCGCTTGCTCTCTCTCTAGCACAACCAAATGCCACACACTACCTTGGTCTTAGCTCAGCCCCGGCCCCCACCAAACGCGGCACACAGTCAGTCCCCCAGCCCCAAGCCCTTTTAATAAGCTGATATGCAAACCTAGTGTAAGGTAATCTATCAAATTTCTCCTTCAGAAGAGTCGGGTTTCCGGCGGAGTCTGACAAAGGAAACACTGTAATTATAAGAGCAGATGCGCTTTTTCAAAAAGGAAGCTCCTTGTCTGATACCGACCCGGCCCCATCCATCCGGATACGACCCAGAATAAGAAGCAGCTGGCCTTCCAGCTCCGTGGGATGCCAACCCTGCAGCTGACGACAGGCCAGGGCACGGCACCTCGCAGCCGCTTGCCTTCTTGGCTATTCCTGTCCCACCCAATATTGGCAAGAGCAGAAAAAAAAAAAAAAACTTTTTTCAGAATTTGGAAGCTCCGCTTCTTGTTTGGCTGTCAAGTCTCACGACAGTGGAAGAAGCGATAGATTTGGTGTTGGGTTAACTGATGTCCTTCCAACCCTAAATCCTAAGAAATGCCAGTGAGACCTGGGCTAGGCTCTGGATAGCTCTAGAACTGACTAGAGGTGCTCTAGTTTGAGGATCAGAGACTTGGATGTAGAGGGGAGCTGGGGACAAGGGCAGCAAGTCCTCCATTTGAAGTCTACAGACATGGGTTCAAATCCTGACTGTGCCACTTAATAATGTGACATGCGCTCGGAATAAACCAGAAGTTTCTCCCCTAAGGAGCAAGACCAGAGATGCCCAGATAACAGGACAGATATATTCAGGAATCAAGGGACTATGAAAGTTTAGACTGACCAACTAGGTATCAGTACAGACATACCTAAGATGTAAGGGCTGATAACATTCTGTAACAGGAAAGTCACTTAGGCCTGGCTACTACCTGACCAGATTTAGGAGAAAGAGATAACCCCAAAGGTCAGGACCATCATTCTAAAAAAATCCCCTTAGACTCTCAGGAATATGACAAGCATTCAAGCTCTCCCCACCACACCCCAAAAGGGGACTTTCCAGTTTTCAAGTGGACACCCCATCTCTCCTCTAGAAAAGCTTTTGCCTTCTCTCTGTTCTGGGAAGAGGAGCATGTTTCTAAGCCTTTCCCCACAGGGGTGAAGTCTTTGACTTCCCACTTGGTCACTTTCTCTAGTGCCAAATAAAAATGGCTAATTTTCATTGGACTGTGTTCAAGAGCATAATTCTTTATTGCGGAATACCTAAGGACCACCACCTCTCTCTGACGTCATAATGCCTCTGTCAAGTCATTTCATCTCTGTGGGATTCCATTTGTTAAACTAGTTGAACTAGAGAGATACATAGAGAGAACAATTATTTAGTGATTACTATATGCTGGACACTGTGCTAAAAGGTACTGACACAAATACAAGCAAGACAGTGCCTGCCCTCCAAGTGCTTACAGTCTAATGAGGGACCACAGCAGATAAGGGCGGGGGGGGGGGGCTGGAAAATGGGGTGGTATTATATTAGAGTAGGAGGAAACAGAGGAGTCCTGAGAGTAGAGAGAGGCAAGAGTGAGGTGGAACTTAGCTAGGATCCCAAAAGGGAGTCACTAGTCTGGAGACAAGCTACTCCAGGGGAGAAATGTAGTGAGAGAACAGTAGGATTCTGGGGAGGGAAAGAGAGAGAGAGAGACAGAGACAGAGAGACAGACACAGAGACAGACACAGAGACAGAGACAGAGACAGACACAGAGACACAGAGGAAGACAGAGAGACAGAGAGAGACAGAGAGAATCCAAGCATGAGTGAGGGGAGTAAGTTTAAGGTTCTTTACAGCTCTAAATCTCTGTTCCCAACCCACTCCCCCTTATTTTCTAGATGAGGAAACAAAAGTGCCAATTAAGTGAAGTGATGTGGCCAGGATGGCATAGTTAGTGACAGAGATAGCAGCACCAAACAGGCACACTCCCACTGGCCCATGCTGCTCCTCCTTTCTTTCTTCTTCCTCTTGTGGGATCTTTCAGGTGGTCCTGGGCACAGCCTCTGGGCACTAACACTAGGGCTATGGGAGCTCCACCTCCCAAGAATGCTAGACCTTGGAGAGAGTACCGGATCATGACTAGAGAGCTGGAAGGGGACGCAGAGAGCCAAGAGTCCAGAGCTTCTTAAACTTTCCCCACTGGAGACCCCACTAGCCTGCCCAAGAGATGCTTACCCGTCCCTGAGGGTGGAAGGATATACGATTGGCATCCAGAACCTTTTACTGTTGCCACATTTTTCATGCCCCCACATTCAGTTCCATCGCCCCACATGGGGTTGTGAGCCACAGTTTAAGAAGCTGGGATGTAGTCCAACCTTCTCATGTGGCAGAGGAGGAAGCTGAGATGAAGAGGAGTGGGGCGACTCTCCCCAAGGTCACATACCTTGCAGGATTCAAGCTGATAACATTCTGTCTACCAGTCCATGCCCCAAGGAGTCGATGGATGAGAGGCCGCCCAGGAAAGGTGACCTGCTCAGACACAGACGGCTAGGACGACATCTGGTCTGGGAGAGCCGGGGTCAGAGCCCACGTGCAGATTCCTGGGTCAGGACATTAACTGAAGGACACAAGGGACAGTGGGCTTTCCGTAGCACAGCCTGTGTGGACCATAGCTGGGCCCTCTTCTTTCTTGCTCTCCCAGAACTTCAACACTGGAGAAGATCTTAGAGATCAGGATGGTTCTCATTTACAGATGAGAGAACTCAGAGCTTAGAGGAGAAATGAGTGGCCCAAGGTCACACAGTGAGCAAGCCAAGTAGGAAGTTTCATTATGAGAGCCAGTGGGGTACAGTAGTGGGAGTTTACAACCTGGTTTTGCTGCTTGCTAACGGTGACCTTGGGCAAATCACATAGCCCCTATGGGCCTTAGTGTCCTGGTCTGAACACAGAGGGCTTGGACCAGCCCGTGAGCTCTCTGCACCTCAGTTTCCTGCTTTGTAAAATAAAGGCGTTAGATGATATGGTTTATGAAGACCCTTTCAGGTGTAGATTTATGATCCTCTCTGGGCCTCAGTTTCCTTCTCTGCAAAATAAGGGGGTTGGACTTCATGGTCTCTGAGGTTCCCCCACCCACCCACCCAGCCCAGGCCTAGGACCACAAATGTATAATCTGCTGACTGCTAGGTCAGTGTTCTAACCACTACACCACAGGTCCCTCTAGATCCTCATTCTCATCCTACCCCAGCAAATCTGATAAACTCATTCATAGCAGGGTGTTAATGGAGACTGAGAGGTATAGTCAGTCAGTTAATCAGCAAATATTTATGAAGTGCCTGCTATGTGTCGGGCACTGTCCTAAGTGAGGCAGTGAGAGAATCTAGGCTCGTAGTCTGGGTCTGCTCCTTAGGACCTCTGTCATCTTGGGTCAAATGACTTCCCTTCTCTGGAGTTCAGTCTCTTCTCTGTAAACTGAGGGGCTGCACTAGATGGACCCCAGGATGACAGTGGGCAGCCCTGAAGCACTGAGGATTATTCTCCTTTAGAAAGGGGAAGCCTGGGTAGGAAAGCGCAGAGTCTACAGAACCTCATCATTTCCTCTTTGTTAACAAAGATCTCCAAGGCCGCCTAGTCCAACCCAACCTTGGAATTTCCCACTCTAAGCTACCTTCGAGGTTCTCCCATTTATGCTAGATGACCTTGCTAGCTTGCTGTGGGTCTTTGTGACTTCTTTGATGTCTACTCACCACTCCACATGGTGGTTGTAGGATCAAATAAGATGAGATCAAGTCAATAGGCACTTATTAAGCACTTACTATGTGCCAAGCACTTTGCACCAGGGATACAAAGGAAGGATAAATTGGGGATAATTGATAGAGGGAGAGCATTAACATTAAGAAAATGGGGAAAGGCTTCTTGCAGAAAGTGAGATGATTCAAATAAGACAATGTGGGGGCACTTGGAGTCAGGAAGACTTGAATTCAAATCCTACCTTTGTTCCTCACTAGCTGTGGGGCCCTGAGCAAATCATTTGGTTTCCTCACCTGTGAAGTAGGAATAACCACAACACCCACTTTAGCTCTCATTTCTTGAGAGGATCAAATACCATTTGTAAAGTGCTTTGCAAATTTAAAGTACTGTGAAAATGCTAGCTGCCATTGTTGTTGTTACTATTATTAGTGACCTCTAGAGACCTAGGGACGGGGAATCCACTATCTCCCAAGGCAGTTTCCTAAACCCTTGGACAGCTCCTCACAGAGAGGTCAGCCCCTTCTTAGCCCTGTCCTTTCCCCAAGAGGAAGAGAGGAAGGACTGCTTCTCCCTTCCTGAAGTTCTGGAGGCTGGTTTGCAATATTCAAAGCAGGAAGAGAGGTTGGCTAAATAATTATAATTAATACAATAATAATACCTGGTATGCAGCGGGCTCTTTTCCAAAAAGAAGTCAATGCACTAGTCATTATGGCTTACAACACGGGCAGGACACAGGTATAATTATCTCCATTTGACTTGGGGCACCAGTTAAGCAGTAAGAGGCTGGGATTTGACTTGAAGTCTCTAGACTTTTCCCAAGAGCTGCATCCTGGTGGGTGAAAGCCAATCTGCAACTTTTCCACGTTCTTTGCATAGATTCCCAGCTGTGCTGGTATGAGTTTTGCATTGTACTTTTGGGCAATTTTGAAATCAAAGTTGTGTAAGTAATCCTTTATGCCATAGTTGTCATTTCCTGGTTTCCCTCTTCTCTGAGCCATCCAACCCAGTCAATGACTCAGCCCCTCCCCCACCATGCCAACACACACACACACACACACACACACACACACACACACACGGGGAAAGGAGGGTATAAATCACAGATTTTGAACTGGAAGGGATCTTAGATGTCATCAAATCCAACCACTTCACTTTACAGAGGAGGAAACCGAGATCCAGAGACTTACCCAAGGTAATACAGCTAAGTAAATGGCAGAGCCGAGATAGAGCCAAGATTTGAACTCAGGTCCTTTGACTCCATATCCTGTGCTATAGGTCTAGAGACAAGTATGAAAATGAGTGATGAGAGTAATTGGAAACATCCTGCACAGTGAATCAATGGCCCTTGGTTATTAAAACATGGGCAGAGGTTCTCAAAGAGTTCTAAAGTCATCCCTGGAAGGAACCTCAAAGATGGTGCAGTGGTAAGAAAACTGGACTAAGACAAGATCAGTTTTTGTAAAGGTGTGGTGTCCCGGTGAGGAATATGGATATTCCTGAATAAGCTGTGTCCTGTGAATGGACAAAGAAATGAGGAAATAGATGATTTCAAAAGGACTGCTATGAACAGATATAGAGGGAAGTCAGCAGAACCAGGAGAAGAACTTACCCTAGGGCATCAATAGTAAAATATGAACAACATCAGGGACTTTTGTAAACTGATGAAGAATGAAGTGATCAGAACCAGAACAATTTATACAATGACAACAACATTGGAAAGATTTTAGGAATTCTGATAAAAACAATGACCATACATGATTACTCAGGAAAGAATTCCACAGTCTCGTCTCAGTTTCCTGAGCTGTAAAATGTTAGGGTTGGACTAGGTGAGCTCTATGGGTCCTTCCAACGATGATCCTATGATTTCCTCCAGACCCCATTGTTTCCTAGCTGTGGAAATTGAGGCACAGGAAGAGGAAAGGTCACATGGCCAGTAGCAAGTCAATGCGGGGTTAGGCAGCAGAACTAAGGTCTCCTGGCTTGAGCCTGGTGCCCCTCCATGCAACACAACAGTTACAAGGCAATAGAACTCAACTGTCCCTTTATCTCTGACCAAGATCACAGGACATGGGGCTCAGAGGAAGAATAGACTTCACAAGCCAGCAAGTCTGGACTCTGTGTTTTATAGATAGGGAAACTGAGGCCCAGAAAAGGAAGGTGATTTGCCTAAGATCCTACTAGTTATAGAGAGTAAAGCCAGCATTCAAACCCAGTTCCTATAACACCAAATTTAATGTTCCTTCCAGGAGACCAGGCAATGACCACAGACTTAGAACTGGGAGGAACCTTACATGTCATCTAGCTAAATCTCTTCCCTTTACAGATGAGGAAACTGAGGCTCCAGAGTAACTTGGCCGGGCTTACCCAGCTAATAAGTCAGAGGGTCATACACCTAGAGCTGGCAGGGACCTTAGGTCACCTAGTCCAACATCCCTGATTTAGAGATGAGGGAAACAAGCCAACTTACCCAAGGTCACATAGGTAATCATGTTCTGCTCTGTCAAAATCCTCTGAGAGAGCACATTTGGGGCTTTGTTCAGGAGGAAATGGTGAGGCCTGCCCGGTGTCCGGCAAGGATCAATCCTGACCCAGCATGCCCACATATAAGATGTCTCAAGGTAATGGGTGGCTAGTGGCTGGCACCGCCTCCCCATAGCTGCACAAAGCAAGAGCAGAGCCCATGCTGACTAGCAGTGCTTTGCTCACCAGGGAGGGTATTATGGGATTGGTTGTTTGAGCAGACATCACCACTCCAGTTTTACAGATGAGGGAACTGAGACTTGATGGGGTGAGTGACCCGCCCAGGGTCCCCAGGCTGGTAAGCATCAGAGCTGGGATTCCTGCTTAGATCTTCCGACTTCAAGACTCTTTCTATGACACAAGGCTGCTGCTCCTTGCATTATTTCTCCCATTTTATGATGAGGAAAATGAACCTCAGAAGTGATCAGTGACCATCCAGGAGATCCTAAGTCCCAGAGGTAGGTCTTGAGCCTCTTCCCACCATCTCCTTTTCACTGGGTCCCAAGGTTGAACTGGCTCTGGAATGCAGGCATACTCTGAGTCAGGTGAGAGGGCCAAGGACCCGAGGTTGGCCAAAGAACTTGATTAGAAAACGTCTCTTCAGAGGAGCAAGAAGAAGATCGATAGTACAGTCAGACAGATGATTCGGAGATCATCAACTAGCCAGAGCCAGAGCCCAGTTCCATGTTGACTTGAAAAGAGGCCTCTATTGGAGCACTCCATGGTTCTGATCTTGGCCCGGGAGATTCACCATTTTAATCAGTGATTTGGACACTCAGAAATAAGGGAGATTTCAGTACATTGGGAAGAACATGGATTCAGAGTCGGGGGCCATGAGTCCTAACCCAATTTGTCCCGCTTCCTGCTAGCTTGGAATCCCTGGGCCTCATTTTCCTCAATTGTTTGAATTAAATGACTTCTGAGGTCTCGAATCTCTCAATCTAAGACTGTGTATTCTTTTAGGTAGGGACACACCTATAATTCCAGGTGCCATTTCAAGTAAACACCTTATTTCCTTTGTCATAACCTGTAAACTAAACCTTCCTAGAATAAATCAAGTGAAACTTGGGGAGAATTTATCTCAGAAACTCAGTTTTTCCATGAGCAAACAAGTTTTAAGCCCTCTGGCCTTTGGGGCAGGACTGATAGAATCTTCTCACTCAGTTGTAAATGGCAAGAATTACCACTGGGTTGGTTCACCAAGGAAGAATTTTAATGCCTTCGAGGGAAATCATAGCAGAAAGTAGGCTACTTTGGTACCTCCTGCTCCATACAACTTCTCTCAGTGACTGCAGATAATGTGACTAAAAATCCACCAATCCTCCCTGGCTTTGCCCATCGCTATGGTCTGAAGATGAGTTTAGGCCTAAGCAAAATCAAACAGGACAAAAACTGTGCCACCCTGGGGTTGAGACTGTCCTCTTAGCTCTCATGTCCCCCCACCCTCTCTCCCATCATGAATCACTAGTTAGAGATGGAGTATCATGTACCCAGAATCTCAAGGTGAGGGCAGAGAGGGGAGCTGGGCATTATTCAGGAGGAAAGTCTTCTCTGAATTCTAGCTCTGCTGCTGTGAGACCTTGGGCAAGTCACCACCTCATAGAAAAAGGGGGTCAGACCAGTGACCTCTAAGGTCCTTTCCATCTCTGAAGTAATGCTGTCATACTAGAGGGAACCTGAAAGTCTAGCCAAGTGATGATGGCTTCAGAATGTAGGAAGACACTAAAGGCCTGGTTTACAGGATGGATTGGAGGAGGGTGAGGGGGCTAGGATGACTGGGTATGAGGCTGACGGACCCATTCAATTGAACAAGCATTTATTAAGGGGCTACTATCTGTCAGGTTCTGTGCCAAGTGCTGGGGTTACTAAGACCACGTAAAGAAGTACAAAAACAAAGATCCTCATGGCTAACCTTCTAGTCAGTTAGGCTGGCATAGGCATGATAGCCCTGCACCTGGAGTCAGGAAAGACCTGAGTTCAAATTTGACTTCAGACACCTACTAGTGGTGTGACCCTGGAGAAGTCACTTAACCTTCTGCCTGCCTCAATTTCCTCATTTGTAAAATGGGAATAATAACAGCACAACACTGACCTCCCAGGATTATGTGATAATGAAATGAGATACTTGTAAAGCACTTAGCATAGTACCTGATACATAGTTGGTGTTTAATAGATGCTTGGTCCCTTCCCTTCTCCTTTACTCTGAAAGAGGCAGGAATGCCCAGGCTATGTGGTCTTTCTAATGGCTTATTTCTGATTGACAAGGGCTGGACAGAGGATTTGATGGTTTAATGTCTCGGGCAGGCTAGTGGGATCTCCAGTGGGGAAAATTTAAGAAGCTCTGGACTCTTGGTATTCTTTGTGCTTCCCCTTCAAAATAAAAGGCAGCCCTCCAAGATGAGATCCAAATCCAGACCTGACATCTTAGCTTCCCTAAAATTGTCCATCTTTCTCTTAGCCAGGCTGCATCGGGCACTCCTGGGCCACACATTTTCTGTCCTTCCAATCTTTTCCAGAGGTAAAGCTGTTGTTCTCTGGCCAAGCCTGATCCAGGAAGAAGCCTGAGCCTGTGAGGCTCTGATAGATGGCTGGTGCTGGTGCTGGTGTTGGAGGTGCAACAGAGGTGATGACAGTAGGAGAAGGGGACATGTAAAGTCAGTCACACTAGCACTGGAGAGAATTTTGGGCTGCCTGCAATTCATTTCCTTGCTAATGTTTTATTTAAATATTTGCATCAATATTCATTAGGGAAATTGGTCTATAATTTTCTTTCTCTGTTTTGGCTCTTCCTGGTTTAGGTATCAACACCATATTTGTATCATAATAGGCATTTAGTAAAACTCCTTCTTTACCTATTTTTCCAAATAATTTGTATAGTATTGGAATTAATTATTCTTTAAATGTTTGGTAGAATTCACTTGTAAACCCATCTGCCCCTGGCGTTTTTTTCTTAGAGAGTTCATTGATGGCTTGTTCAATTTCTTTTTCTAAACTAGGGCTATTCAAGTCTTTTATTTTCTCTTCTGTTAATCTGGGCAATTTATATTTTTATAAATATTCATTCATTTCTTTTAGATTGTCAAATTTATTGGCACACAGTTGGGCAAAATAGCTCCTAATTATTGCTTTAATTCCCACTTCATTGGTGGTGAATTCACCCCTTTCATTTTTTATACTGGTCTTTTGGTTTTCTTCTTTCTTTTTTTAAATCAAATTAACCAAAGGTTTATCTATTTTATTGTTTTTTTACATAAAACAAGCTCAGTTTTATTTATTAATTCTATAGTTTTCTTACTTTCAATTTCCTGTGATTTATTAAGAAGCCTTCCAGAGGAAGAAGGCAGAGTGAGAGGGTTTTTGATTGGGGAAGGTATTAAATGTTTTGTCACTCACACTTCCTGGAGCTGGGCAAGCAGGTGTTCTCTGTGACCAACTGGGAACCACAACTATTAAAAGGAAAACAGCTGACCTGACCCCTCCCCCCCCCCCACGAGGACCTAGCTCTGGGGTGTGAGGACTGATGAGAAATGAAACCAAGAGGGCCTGATTCTAGGATTCTAGCAAGAATTCTTCTTCTGTTCTGCCCTCCCTCCCCTAATTTATGGGCACAGTGCAGTAAGGCCAAGATTTGGGGAAATAACAGAGTCCTTTTGCTGGTGTGTGGGACCAGAGATTGTTAGCTGGGAGGCCACTGGGTTCAAACCCCTCATTTTATAGATGGAGAAACTGAGGTCAGGGAGATGAAGTGACTTGTCTAAGTCACAAAGGGAATAAACATGGGGGAATCCTCAGTCCTCCGACTCCAGGCTCAGCTCCACCTATTCCTGTACTTCTGACTCAATTCAACATTTATTAAGTCATGGTGATCAAAGACAGGGAAATCCACCAGGTCGTCTGTGTGCTCATCTGTGCCCTCCTGATCTCAAAAGAGGTCAAAGAAGCTCTGCTCCCCAGCACATTGGGCAGACCCTTCCAGGGGCCATCTATGGGAGAAGGAGGGGGCAATGCAGACACAAGTCATACAGAATGGTCAGGCACCGAAAGGATATACAGAGGACTATCTCAGGAGATGCAAAGAACAAAGACCAATTCCTACAGTGATCCCTGCTTTCCAAAGATTCACATTCTACTGGAGTGGACCAACTTTTATCATCTGGAAAATGATCAAATAAACACACAATAATTTGAGGAGGCAAATAACCAGTAAAAGCTGAGAGATTTATGGTGATGAGCAAATCACTTAACCCCCAGTGCCTCAGTTTCCTCATCTGTAAAATGGAAATAAGAACCCTGCCATCTGTCAGGGTTCCTTCAAGCACCAGAGAAGCATGAGAGAAAGGGTAACTTTGTTATTCTAGGGAAGACAGCCTCACTCCCACTCCTTTCTCCTCTTTACCCTTGGAGCCTAGCTGCAATCACTCACTTCCACTCTTTCCCCTCTATTCCAGCCCACTTCTTCTAGCGGAATAATGTGTTGTCTGTTCCAATGTGATTAAGCATTTCAGTGTTCAGTTTAAACTAATATTTACCAGGGGAGCCCTGCCAACATAAATGTGCAGACTAGCGAGAAAATATTGGCTTAGATCAACCTCCGAGGCTCCCCCTCCCACCACCCCCAGCACAACTGCCCAAGCACACAGTGAGCACGTTGTGTGTGCGTCCCTGCCAGATCCAGGATGTTCCTGGTCCTTTGACTAGGAGCTTCAGCAAGGCTTTAATGGCTGGAAATCTCGATTGTAAGCTTGAATAGATTCACTGTTGGTTGGTACTCTTCCACTCCCCTCTGGTGGATTCCCATGGGGAAGAAAGTGCAGTTTACAAAAAAGAGTGTCACCACCACTACTGACACTACCACAACCCTCACCATCAGCATCATCAACATCCCATATGCATCTAGTCAGTTTGGTACAGTAGAGTCAGAATGCCGGGGGTTCAAGTGCTGCTTCTGTCATAAAGTACATTGTGACCCTGGCCAAACTCTTTAGTCCCTCTGGGCTTCAATTTTTCCCTGAATTCAAATGGTTTGGGGATCCCTCCTTGCTTATGATCCTATGGTTCAATACCCCAGAAAGTCTGAAGCTCAGCCTGTTACAGCCAGGGGAGGGGGCTCCAGTGAGAAATTCCAAAGGGTTATACTCAGGATTAGAAGTGATTTCTTCCCACAAATCCAGGGCCCTGAAAGGGGTGTGGCAGGTGTGGCAAGGATGGAGCTGAGAGTAGGTGGTGCAGGGAAGGAAGGAGAGTGACTTGAAATGCTAGGGCTGAGGGCTCAGGCTTCCACTGGAAAGTACAGGTGAGCAGTTGCCTCATCTCCCATTTGCCCTTGTCTGTGGCCATATCTCAGGGTATGATTCAACAATTTTAAAGATAAAGGCCAAAAAAAAAAAAAAAAAGATGAGCAGAGATGCCTAAGAGCAAATATGAAGCTATACGTTTCAGGAAAAGAGTCCAATCTTCCTGATTCCAGCCAGGAACAAAGCCTATGGCCAGAGATATCAAACAAACAAACAAAGAAAATGCCTCCTTTTATTTCCTGTGGCTTTTAAATTCCACGGACCTGCTGGGATGTTAGGAGCCAAGAACTGAAAAGCAGTGGAAAAGATGACTCCAGAGGAATACTGCTGGGGAGTGGGGCAGGTCAGATGGAGCATGGGGAGCAAGGACATGCTAGGAAGGCTTAAGCCCACAATGACGTTTGCATTTGCTTTTATCTTCCAGAGGATAGAGGGAACTTGCCATACCTCATTATCCAAATGAGGCTTCCAGGGCTCTGGGCTGTAGTATTGCATGGACTCCCAGGCACCATAGTCTAAAGCCCAGGTGAAAGGCATAGACTAGGCAATCTAATTAGAGAGAGTAGTGAAGTAGGAGCCATGAGGGTTTACCCAATGAGGAGGGGGGTAAGCTGGATTCTAGTCAGTCTTCCCTAATTTGGAAGGAAGGGACAGAGGGAGGGACGGAGGGAGGGAGGGAGGGAGATTCACAATCTTGTAAGGAGATTATCTATAAGGGGATAAAACAACTATAAAACATCTTCAAATATGGTGGAAGCAAAACCACAGTGGCCTTAGAGTCGAAGGACTTGGTTTCAAAGCCTATCCCTACATTTACCAGCTAGGCCACCTTGGGCACGCCCTCAGGGTATCCTTTCGTTTTCGCCCCTCTTGGTGCTGCTGCCTGTGAGTATGGGGGCTAATGGCTTCACTTCTCTGACTTTGCCCTCATCTAGACAACGAGGAAGTTCAACTAGCTAATTCCTAAAATCCCTGCTTCCCCAGAATCCTATGATCCTATGGAAGTATGGCAGGAGGTCAGAAGAAAGAAAAGTCACTGGGGGGAGGGGTTGCACAAAGGAGGTGAGACCTTAGCTGGGTCTTAAAGGATGAATAGGACTTGGGAAGGGGAGAGATGAGAAGGAATAACAGACCAGGCTGGGGGAGAAGCCTTTTGGGGTTGGGTTGGACACCATAGCAGCTGAGGTCTACACCACCTCTCAAATTTCATAATTCTGTTCTCCCACCACACCCCCAAGAAGGCAGAACTAGGAATAACGAGTGGGAATTTCAGACACAAATTTAGGTTGGATGCCAGGGAACATTTCCTAGTAATTAAAGCTATCCCGATATGGAACAGGCTGTTTTGAAAGGTGAGAGAGAGCCTTCCCTTCATTGGAAGTTTGGTTTTCGGGATTTGGGATTCTGTTTCAGGCGTCGGGTGGGCTACATGGCCAGTGATGCCAGGATCAAAGAATCCAGAGCCAGAAGGCTCCCTAGAGACTGGTCTTCACGTCCAAACTTCTCTTTTTACAGATGAGACCCAGAGAAGTTTTGATTTCCCCAGGGTCCCCCCGCTAATTAGGATCTGAGATGGATTTTGAACTCAGGTCTTACTGACCCCGAGGCTTGTGCTGTATCCATTAGGCCAAACCACTTTATCTTTGATATGATAAGGTAAGAGGCAGCTAGATGATACAAGAGATAGGGCACCTGGCCTGGAGTCCGGAAGACCTGAGTTCAAATGCAGCCTCACTAGCTGGGTGACCCTGGGAAAGTCACTTAACCTCTGTCTTCCTCAGTTTTCTCAACTATAAAGTGAGGATAATACTATGACCTACTTCCCAGGGTGGTTGCGAAGATCAAAGGAGATAATATTTGTAAAGTGCTTAGCACAGTCTCCACCCCACACCCCTTCTCAAATTCTTTTTCTCTGGGGCCTCAGTTTCCTGATCTGTAAAATGAAGGAATTGAATTGACTTTCCTTCAAGTGCTAAATCCTAAGGTTTTCTAAGAGAATGAGCATGACACATGTGAAGACCAGTGAGAACACAGGCCTGACTGCAACCGAGTGTCATGAATAATGCAAGGTGGGGGTGGGGCCACATTATAGAGGCCTTCAGAGTCAGGGAATGGCTTCATGAACTTCTCTGGGAAGATGGATTGGAGGGCACAGAGGCCGGCAGACCAGCTGGAAGGCTTCAGCAATAATCCTGGGATGGAGTGGTGAGGGCTCCGATTAGGGTGGAGGCCCTGGGAATGGTGGGGGAAGCAGAGAGCCTGAGAAACCTATTGAAAGAGGGAATAATAGAACTCGGTGACAGATTGGATCCAGGAGATTTGGGAGCAGGAAGAGGCCCAGATACCTCGACATTTCCAAGCCTGGGAACGGGAGGAATGGGTTAATTAAAGGAGGGGGTGATATCTTTGATGGATAAGATGATTCACTGCGTCATTCCCTCACTTAAGAAGCCTCTTGAGCTCCCTACGGCTGCTAGGACAAAATGGGATTTCCTTTTCTTGGCATTCCCAGCCTTTCATCATCCAAGCTGCCTTTCCAAGATGGCGCCACGCCACTTTCTTCCACAGCTCTGCATTCCAGCCCAAGTGGGCTATTTGCAGCCTCTCCCCCATCACGGGCCATCAATGGTGTCTATCTTCCCTCCTCCCCTCTCTGCCTGTTGGAATCCCTAGGTCCCATCCAAGCTTATCTCAAGTATTGCCTCCTAAACAAGATGTCTGGGATCATGGAATTGTAGAACTATAGGTAGGTCACCTAGTACATTATGCAGATGAAGAAACTGAGAGATGTGAGTCCTGCTTTGGACATTTGAGCTTGAGATGCTCCTGTGACGTCAAGTATGAAATACTTGAAGATGGTAGCTCAGGACAGAGGTTGTACCTAGGAATCAGGGGCATAGAGATGATCATTGAGCCAACTGGGGACAATCGGAATCACCAAGTGCAATGGTATAGAGGGAAGAAAGGCCAAGCAGGATGATTTCAGAAAGGCCTGAAAAGACTTGAACTGATGTAGAGTGAAGAGAGCAGAACAGGAGAGCGCTGTGCAGTGACAGCAATATTGTTTGATGAAGAACTGAATGATCCAAGAAAAATCCCAAAGGATTATGGATGAAACATACTATCCACCCGCAAAGAAGGAACTGATATTGATGGAACACAGACTGAACTATGCTATTTTTCACTTTCATTTTTTTCTTTGATTCCAGTTTTCTTATACAAAATGACTAACATGCTAATGTTTTACATCACTGCTTACTGCCATATCTGATTGCTTACCACTTGGGGGGGGGGAGGGAGGGAGGAAAGGAGGCATAAAATTTGGAACTCAAAACTATAAATAAAGTGTTTATTATTTTTTAAAAAGGAAATGGTATAGAGGGTGAGGACCAAGTCCAATGCCTTGGGGAACAGCCACAGTTAGTGGGGGGGGACCTGTATGAAAAACCAGCCAGAGTCTGAGGAGCAGCTAGACAAGAGAGAGAGGGAGGAGAGAGCTGTGCCTCTCAATGCCAAGGAAGAGTGAGGATCTGGGAGCAGAGGGTGATCAACAGTGTGGAAAGCGGGGGCAGGGGGAGGGAAGGAAGCCATTTGGGAGGGCACCAGCCCCATTGAGATCAGGTCACTTCGATGTGTATCGGACAAAGTCAGCGGGTTCCCTGGCTCTTCCGCTTCTGAGCAAGGATGGGCCTGTGGTGGGACAAGGGGGCAAGGCCACTGATTACACTTGCAATGTCAATGCCGGCTCCATCATGCCCATTGGTAAATGGGATCTCATTCATAGGCAACGGATCTCAATCCATCTCTCAGTGCAAAAGGAGAGAAGTGCCCCGCTCCTGCTCAAGCAGCTGGCGTGGATCGTAGGCAGGGTTTGAACCCTGGGCTTCCTGACTCCAAGGCTGCTTTTCTACTATGTCGGGAAGTAAACAGGCTGGCATTTGTCTGCTCAGCCAGCCACCACCTCAGGTCCCACCCTCATCACCTCTTTGTTTAGATAAGGCAATGGCCTCCTAATTGGTCTCCCTGCCTCTGCTCCTTCTTCCCCGTGGACGCCACTTGATTCTCCTGACAGTGCCACTCCCCTACTCAATCAACTCCGGTGGCTCCCTGCTGCTCCGAGGTATAACAGCAACCCTGCTTGGCTTTTCCACTTGGCCCCTACCTGCCTTTTCTGCCAAAGTGTGCATCAGTCCTCTCCCCTTATTCTGAGGTTCACTGCCATCACCCTCTGCTATTCCTCCCAGAGCTTGCCACCTCCTGCCACTGGCCCTCCCCCAGGTCCAGAATATGATCTCCTCACCTCTGCTGTTATTCCCTAAGACACAGCTGGAGAACCATCTTCTGCGTGTAATCTCTCCTGATTCTCCCAAATGCAGGTGGCCTCTCTCCCAAGCTACCTTGTATATAGTCTGTGGTTATTTTGTAAATACTTATGCATCTACACATTGTGTCCCTTATTTGTATAGCACTCAGGATGTAGTAGGTAGGTAATAAATGTTTATTAAGTGCCTGCACATAGTAGATACTGAATAGTTATTAAGTGTCCACACATAGTAGGCCCTTAATAAATGTTTATTGACTGACTGACCTAAATCCTGTTTCTGGATAAAACCCACACAGAGGCAGCTTGCTGGGCAGACCCCTCCCCGTTCCTTCATTTTTCCCTCCTTTTTTTCACTCCCCCTCCCCTTTCAGTTCTCCTTTATGTGTTCTCTTCCCCCAGTAACTAGTTCCTGGAGAGTAGAAACTATCTTTTTCTCTGCTCGTCTTTGCATCTCCCGTGCTCAGTAGAAGACCTGGCACATAGTAAACTTTTGATGAGCGTCTGTTGACTTGACCTGACTTATTAGGCCCATTTGCATGACTAGGAGAGCAATACAAACAACTTACTTGACCAGTACAATGGACAGAGAAGTGTGGCCTGGAGTCAGGAAGGCCTGAATCCAAATCCGGCCACAGAGACTTCCTGGATGTGTGATCTTGGGCAAGTCTCTCACCTTGTTTGCCTCAGTTTTCTCATGGGGATAAAAACAGCACCTACCTCCTCGAGCGGGCAGTTGTGAGGATCAAGTGAGAGAATCTTGCTAAAGTGCTTAGCATAGTGACTGGCACATAGTAGGTGTTACATAAATGCTAGACATCATCATGGTTAGGGCAGCTATGAGGACAGAGGGCTGAGCTTGGAGGGAGGAAGACTCCTCTTCCTGAGTTTGAATCTGGTCTCAGACACTTCCTAGCTGTTGTGACCCCATATGGGCAAGTCACTTCAGCCGTTAGCCTCAGTTTCCTCATCTGTCAAATGAGCTGGAGAAGAAGATGGCACAGCACTCCCACATCTCTGCCAAGAAAACTCCAAATGAGGTCATGAAGAGTTGGACACAACATCAGTCATCTCCATTATTATACACGTGTCTCTGAATAGAAGTGCATGTGTGCATGCATCTCTCTCTCTCTCTCTCTCTCTCTCTCTCTCTCTCTCTCTCTCTCTCCCTCTCTGTCTCTCTCTCTCCCTCTCTGTCTCTGTCTCTGTCTCTGTCTCTGTCTCTGTCTCTCCCTCTCTGTCTCTGTCTCTGTCTCTCTCTCTGTCTCTCTCTCTCTCTCTCTCTCTCTCTCTCTCTCTCTCTGTCTCTCTCTCTCGGCAGGTAACTGCAGAGGGCAGGCCCTAACACTGGGAAAGGCCTGTTTCAGAAGGTGAGATTTAAGCTGCATCTTCAAGGAAGCTGGGAAGCTGTGGGGAGGAGGAAGAGCTTGTTACAGAGTGCACGAGGACTTGAACAAGTCTTCCTACTCCAGGCTCACCGATTTCCTCATCAGATTTCAAACTGCCCTGGGCCTGGGATCCTGCCTTATAACCCACACCCCAGAGAGGGAGTATGGTGTAACAGTAAACATACTAGACTTTGGAGACCCTGGTTCAAAGCCTGACCCTGATACTTATTAGTTGTAGTGTTGTAAGAAGGATGATGGCAACTGGCTCAAAGAAAATCTTCCTCAACATTCAGACACCTTCTTCCCGTGTGACTCCAGGAAAGTCATGCCACTCCTGTGTCAAGTCTCAGTTTCCTCATCTCTCAAAGAGGGGGCTGGACCCCTGTGGTGCTGACTACGCTCCTGATTACCCTTAGGATAACAATGGCTGTTGGCAGGAGACTTTGGAGTCTCTTCCAGCCCTAGGCTTCGGGCCCCTCACCAATGCCCTCCCAAAGTGGGCCAGGCTGTCTTGGAGAGCAGTGGGCTCCTTTCCTTTGGCCATCTTTAAGCAGAGCCCATCCCTTGTGGGCTGTGATCGAGAGGACATCCTCAGCCAGGTACAGGTTGGCAGAGACGGCCTCTGATGTCCTTTTCCTTGTTTGTCCCATTACTCCAAGAACAGGTGTTGGCAGACAGCAGGCGGTCAGTAATAGGCGACTGCACTGTGGACTTCGGAAAGGGTCCTGAGAGAAAGATGCTCACATACTGGTTATAATGCTGTTGTTTCCGCAGCTCCTGACTTTGTGCTATTCCGAGTTACCTTGTGAGATAACAAGTCTTGGGAGGAGCCTGGGAAAGGCTGGACTCACTACAAGGCCAGGCCGCCTTTTCTGCCCCACCCCGCCCTACCCCGCCCAACTGGCCTAGCTGGCTTTGCACAGGGCACCTCCCAGATGAACACCCTTTATCTCCAACCCACACAAACCGTTCAGTGCCCGATGGCCACCGTGACTGGCAGGGTGTCAGTCCTTGGCACTTGCTGAGACAATGTGCAGACAGGTCTGGAGAAGAGAGGTCCTTGGGACCTGCGCTCGGCCCACTGGGCTCTGTGTGGCATTCTGGGATCTGCCCTCTTCCTCCTGCCAGCCTTGGGCTGACGGCTGGAAGGGGTCTAAGAGGTCCCTTAGGGCTCCACCCCTCCCACCTCATTTCTGCAGATGAGGGAACTGAGGCCCACAGGCCTTGCCCAAGGTTGGAGGCAGCAGAGCTCAGCTTTGAGTCTGGATTCTCGGACTAGGGATCCAGAAGTTCCCTGTACCTTTCACCGGGCTTGCCTCCTCTGCGTCCCTGTCATCCCCTTGTGCATGCTGTACCCCAGCTAACCTGCAGGATTCACTGCCTCCAACCCCCCCCTGCCCCAGGGGCAAACCCACTTCTTTGTCTCTGCTCACTTTTGTGCTGTCTAGGTCTGGAATAGCCTTCGCTCTGCTCATTTCGACCCATGCATCAACCTCTGCCATCGCCAGGAAGTCTTCCCCCTACCGTACTGGGGTCACACTAACCCTAAACTCTGAGAGACAAGGTGAGGCAGAGAAGGAGATTCAACTCTCTGTGACCTTACTCAAGAGACTTCCCTCTGGGCCTTAGTTTCCTTTTCTGAAAAAATGAGGGTGTACAGCCTAAATGTCCCCCAAGTTCCCTTCCACCTTCATTCCTCTCCTGGCAGCACTCCTGCCTCTCTGGCACCTTCTCTGCTCTGCCATTTCTCTGGAGGCTCACCTTACCCCAGGGTTTGAAGTCCCGCCTCGCCCAGGCCTCTCCCTCTGATTGGCTGGCTCCTCCCAGACTCTCCATGACCCTTCAGGCTGCCCCCCTGACCCTTTGGCTTTCGCTGCCCAATCTCTTCCCACCTCCCCCCACCTTTCACCTTCCTTTTGGGTGTCGTTTCTCTCACGGTAATCGCCCTTAAGAAATGTTTGTTGACTCGAAATTTCTGGACTTCAGTTTTCTCATATATAGGTGGTCAGATTTGATGACCTTAAGGGTCCTTCTAGCTCAACATCTAGGAGCCTAAGACCCTGGGTTCTCCCCAGACCCTCAGCCTCTCACAGATTCACTTGTGTATGTGGAACATGGACCATAGTTGTCTGCGCTGGTGGATCAAGTCTCTACTAGAATAAAACTTCTGTGAGGGCAGGAATGTTAACTCATTTCAACCCAGGATCTCTCCAGAGCCAGCACAGAGCTCTGCAAACAGTAGGTGCTTTATAAATGTTTGCTGCATTATAATATGTTCTGCACATAAATAGTGCTAAGTGCGATATTATCTGATTCTTCTTGTTTAATGGAGTTAGATCGAGAGGTTCTGTGACAAGGAATCATCCACTATTGCTCTTTTATATTTTGCATTTATTACGTATTATTGTTCATTATATTTTATAGGTGGATAAAGGGGCTGCTTTTTGTGATGCTATCAAAGTTCTGTGTCTTCGGCTCATAGGAATGGCTGCAGGGGGCAGATGGGAAGGCATAGACCTCATCCTGCTCCTGCCAGGCTTGGATTTCTTCCACTTCTCCAGAATTTGAAAATGGCTTATTCTACATAGTTTGGAAGTTCCGAGTATTTAGCATGATGACATTTGAACAAAATGTAATTTTTACATTTTTATAGATCGATGTTATGTCTAGTGATTGTGGTCAGGCAGTCAGTGAGTCAACAAGCATTTATTAAGTGCTTACTGTATGCCAGGTATTGTATTAAGGGATTGCTCTCCAGGAGCTTACATTCTAACAGGGAGGTACTGTGTAAATAAATAGATTTGTGTAATATAGATACATATGGGGCACCTGGGTGGTGCAATGGGTAGAGTTATGGGCCTGGAGTCAGGAGGACCTGAGTTCAAATCTGACATTAGACACTTACTAGCTGTGTAACCTGGGGCAAGTCACTTCATCCTGTTTGTCTCAGTTTCCTCCTCTGTAAAGTGAGCTGGAGAAGGAAATGGCAAACCACTCCAGTACCTTTGCCAGGAAAACTGCAGATAGGGTCACAGAGAGTCAGACATGACTAAAATGATTGAACAACAAGAATCTACACACAGGTTAGATGGAAGGGTCTCAAAGGGAAGGCATTAGCATCTAGCGGAAGCAGTGAAGTCCTCCTGTAGAACCAAGAGGTGAGAGAAGATATTCCTGGCATGGCCGTCATGTTGGAGGAACAGCACGCAGGTCAGTGTGGCCGGATCACGGAGTGTACGGGGAGGGGGGGGGCAGGAGGGAGAGGGGCGCAAAGGGCAAAGGAGCTGCATTCATAACAACACTGGTTCCAGCATCATTATTCTTGTTGTCATGATACCAAGAAACATTTGTGACTGGCAGAGGGTACCTACAAGGCAGCCGGCAGCAGAGCTCCCAAGAGAAACTTTCTTCTAATCTGGGATCTTTCCAGATCTCCTGTACCCGGGGTGCTTGGATCCCTAAATAGCTGACTACCGAGAAGGACCTGCCCAGGAAGTGGGAGCTGGTGAGGCAACAGTTCCCCAAGAAGTCCCTGTCCCAGCTCTCCTGTCCACACTTTTGGACACTTGGGGACATTCTATCCCGTGTCCTAAGCCCTATCATGTCATACTAGTTATATTTGGGTGGTCATATGGCTTTCTTAGGCCCTTCCCGGAGAGATATTACTGTTTACCAGCTGGTGTTTCCTTGAACCTTTGTCCAGGCCTCTCCCAAAGTGCTAAGAATAGTCCATGAACACCCAAAGACCCAGACCTTATCGATGACGCTGGTTTATTTGAAAAGAAACACACATAGTTGGTATATGAAATTCCATTTCAATGAAAAATAAGAAATAATAGCAGCCATAGCTGATGAAATGATTAATTTTAATACTGTTGCTTTCTAAATACAAGAGCCACAAACTCATGGGTTTATTTAAGGTTTGTGAGGTGTTTTACTGGTAGCATTTCAGTGGGACCTCACAAGCACCCTGTGAGGTGGGCAGCACAGGTGGCTATCTGCTGTTCCCATTTTACAGATGAGAATGATGAGCTCCTAGAGGCAAAGTAACCTGCCTGTGTTCATTCAGCCTTGGTTCAAACCACATCTCTGACACTTACCACCTATGAGGCCTGGGACAACTCGCTTAATCTCTGTGTGCTTCAGTCTCCTCCTATGCAAAATCAGCCTCTGAACTTCCTTCCAGCTCTAATCTATGTCGAACCATAGGGCAGTGTTTAAAAGGAATATCAGGTTATACATAATAGGTTTGTGCTTTCGTGTGCAATCATATTTTATTATACTATGTTATGAAAATGCTTGTTCTATTCCATAAATTAGAAATAAAAGATCATAACCTGAGCCAGAATTTATAGAGACCTCCCCCAAGTCAAGTCAAGTCAACAAGCATTGATTAAGTTCCTACTGTGTGTGCCGGACAAATGAAAAATGGAGAGTCCCTGCCTTCAGAGAACTAACAGACTGCTGAATTCTAGAACTGGAAGGGAATTAGGAGGCCATGTGGATCAACCCTTTCATTTTACTGTGAAGGAACTGAGACCCACAGAGAGGTTAAGTGATTTGCCCAAGGTCCCATATGTATTACATGGCATAGGCAGGATCTGAACCCAGGTCCCATGCCCACTAATGTGTCCTGAAATATTCATGGCATAATGACATGGTACAACTTTCCACTGCCCCGCGGTTGGACATTTTAGTGTATGACCCTGGAGAGAGTAATATGACAATGACATCCAGATGGATTTTGGAGGACGATGCTTACAAGGAACAGAAGAAAAAAAAAGTCCAGTAAGGCCACTGTAAAACTTTGAGATTTTAGCTCATAGGGGTTTTGGTGCTGGAAAAGACAGAAAGGTAAGAAGCTCCAGTGTTTCAGGACTGGGTGACTGGGATGAGGGCAGCTTCCTTGAGAGAAATAAGAAAGTCAGACAAGAGGGCTCATTTGGGTGGGGAGGAGATCGAGCTGGCCTGTTGGCCAGTGACTTGACCTAGAGGTGGAAAAGTTCTGTTCCAGGGAACATTTCAGCATAATTATTTCAGATAAAAGACTAAGGTTGGAAACCTGGGAGTCCTCTGGGCAGAGATCAATCAATCAATCAACATTTCTTAAATGCCTACTATATGTCAGGCACCTCCCCAAGGATTCCATGCTACTCTTCATAGGCAGAAAGGAGAATGGCGAAATCTTCCCTAAAGACCACATTCTGCTCATTGGGCCCCTACCTCACTCTCCACACAGACTATGCCAAGCATTCCTTTTCTCATGTCAAGCCTCCCACACCTCACAATCAGCAGAAGTCCTCACTTTATGAACTTTATGGAGAAATCACAACATTTTGAGAGTTTCCCCCTTGTTATTTGACAATCCCTCGACTTTGTCTTCTACTCTCTGCTCCTTGTTTCAGATTCTGCTGAAGACGTGCCCGTTCTCACCAAGGTCTACCCTTGATTCCCCACCTCCCCAGTCTTCTCCCACTGATTGTCTCTACTCTAATTCCCAGCCCCTATTTAATCTTCAATTTCTCCTTATCTACTGCTTTATTCTTTGCCACCTACAGAGGCCCACCTCCACCATCCTTTAACGACACAATGCAACAACAAAACCTCATTAGATCCCATTCTCCCTCTAGCTCTCATCCAATATCTCCTTCCTCTTTCAGTCAAACTCCTTCCAAAAGTTGTCTGTGGTCTTTTCATCACTTCTTCTCACTCCCTTCTATGATTTGAACCACCTGGCTCCAATGTCCTCATTCACGGCTCTCTCCCGAGTCACCAGGAGCTCTGAATGACCAGATGGAATGGCCTCTTCTCAGTCTTCATCCTGCCTGATCTTCCTGCAAACTCTGCCTCTGTGGGTGACCCTTTTCCTCCCAGATCATCTCTTCTTTTGGGGTTTTGGTGACACTGCTCTCACCTGGTTCTCCTTCCTACCTTTCTGATCACCCCTCCTTCTCCTGTGCCAGACCATCATTCATGTCACTGTCCCAGGCTCTCATCTGCACTCTCTCCTCCTCTCCCTCTCTATACTTTCGGTCTTGCTGATCTCATTTGCTCCAAAGTGTTTGACTACCATCTCTACGCAGATGACTTACAGGTCTGTGTATCCAGCCTCAGTTTCTTCCCCAACTAGACAGTACAATGAGAGCAGGAATGTTTTGGTATTTTTTGCCCTTCTTGATATCTCTAGGGCTTAGCACAGTGCCTGCCACACAGTAAGTGCTGAATAAAGTGCTTATTGACCGAGTGAGTGACTGAGTGGCTGAATTCCAGTCCTGAACCATTCCACTTGGATGTCTTATACACAACTCACACTCAACATGTCCAAAGCAGAACTCGTCATCTTTGCCCAGAGCCACTCTTCTTCAAACCTTCCCAATGCTGAGGAAGCTGCTACCATCCTTCCAGTCACTCAGGCTGGCAACCTTGGCATTATCCTTGATGCCTCACTCCCACTTATATGCATATATGTACATACACACATACGTGTACACATACACGTATGTGTTTCTATCTTCACAATCTCCCTCTCATATGTCCCCTGGTTTCCAGCCCCTCCTGACTCTTCTCTATTGGTTGTGTTGTTGTTCAGTCATTTTTTCAGTCATGTCCAACTCTTCATGACCCCATTTGGGATTTTCTTGGTAAAGATACTGGAGTAGTTTGCCATTTCTTTCTCCAACCCACGGTACAGATGAGGAAACTGAGGCTGAAGTGACTTACTTAGGGTCACACAGTGAGTACATGTCTGGTGGAGCAACTTTCCACTTAAACCCAACAGGGCTGTTGGGAGAAATGGGGAAGAAAATCCCCTCCTTGTCTCTCCAAGCCAGGTTCTTCCTCCATTGCTGGCCTATGGCCTAGACTGACTGCAGATGTAACTATTTAGGATCCTCTTATGACAAGCTCTCCAATAATCTCATGAAAATGCCAATCCCCTCCCCAACATACACACCTAATGTCACCGTCCCTTGATTTTCAATCAGGGACAAGCGCTCTTTGTCCAGGGATCACCTTATTAACATGGTAACAACACCTTGTCATCTGTGAATACAGCAACAGGACTGGATGGGGGTGGGGATCACACCATCTGTCTAACATTGAGTTCTTTTCTTCACATTTCTTTTACTTCTAATTTATGGAATAGAGCAAGCGTTTCCATAACATAGTACAATAAAATATGATTGTACCTGGAAGTGGAAATATGTTATGTATAACCTGCTATTGCTTTTGAACATAAAGTTATCATATAAATTTCTTCTTTTTGCTTTTTTCTTCCCTTCCCCCCTCCCCCAGATGACTACTATTAGACACAAATAGGTACATATATATATGTAAAATTATTCTATACAAACGTCTATTTGTCAGTCATTTCTCTGTATGCAGATAGTGTCTTTCTTCATGTATGGTTGAGCTAAATCAGAGGTTCATAACCAGGGGTTCATGGGCAGAGCTCAAGGGGCCCATGACTTTGGATGGGAAACCATTACTTGCCTTCTCCTGGAATTTAGCACTTCCTGCAATTAAGAATGTAGGTGTCAAACATTTTCCTAAGAAGGGGTCTGCAGGCTTCACCAGATTGACAAGGGGATCTAGGCAGAACAAAGGTAAAGAATCCAGGATCGGAGGACCTGAATACTCTCTACAGCTGACTCAAGTGAGGGAGAGTGTCTACATGCTCCTGTTGTAGCTTCCCCTAGTCTCTGCAGAGTCTGTGCTACAAGTGTAGGGGCCACATGTCCTTCAGGAAGGACAAGAAATACCCAGAACACCTCCAGACAAGGCGACCAGGGCCATGAGATTATTGGAGAGCATGTTGAAAGAGGATCAATGAAAAGGAACTGGGAAATTCACCAGGAGAATACAGGGTTTAGGAGGAATGTGAGGCTGTTCTAGAGTATTTGGAGGCCTGCCATGGGGAATACTTGGCTTGACCCCACAGGGGAGAAGTAGAATCAAAGAGAGGCAGATTTGAGCCTTTTTTATGGAATTAAACTTATCTGAAAGGGAAGCTGCCTGAGGAAGCATTAGGTTTCTAGTTGGTGTCTTTAAGCAGAGACTGGAGGATTGCTTTCAGGGGAGCCTCAGGACATTCTTTTCCAGGTGTGGGTTAAACGAGGGCCTCTAGCATGTCTTAGATTCTGGGATCCATCTGGTAGTTTAGTCTACAGTGGGCTTCTGAGAATGTATCTCATGAGTTTGAGAGGGCTTTCTAATATTGTATTAAATTAAGGGAAGGAGTTATAAATAACGTGTTGTAACCTAGTACGGGGTCCTTCCCAGCAAAGGCTATTTGGAAACTGGCGGTTTGGGCACAACCATTTGGGAGGAACAATAGTAAAAGATGATAGGCTCAATGAATCGTTTTCCTGCAACTCCAAACATATCCTTCCTCGCAGGGCCTTCCATTTCTGTGCTGAGTCTATTACTGACTGACATGGTTACAGACACTGTGACCTCTGCCTCACATGGGCAGTCTGCCCTACAAACCCATGTCTTCACCCTGGGATGGGCACTGACTAGTTGTGTGTCAAGAGATTGAGAAGCTGCTGGGCTGGGAGCCTGTGCCTGTGAGGGTGTGGCCATTGGCAAGCTGGAAGGGTAGTTTCCTCCACCTGCGGGGTGGGAGCTGATGAAGAGGGCGGTGACCTCTCACTCCAACATTTCTGGAGCAAAACTGGGGAGGGGGATATGTTGGCGCAGTGGAAGGAGCCCTGACACTAGGGTCAAGGGCTGGATTTTCATCTTCCCTCTGATGCTTGCTCAGAGACTGAGTGATTTCGCCTCCCTGACCCCTCCTTCTTTGTAAAGGAAGAGGTTGGACTAGTTGGCCTCCATAGCTCCAGGTATGTGTTCTGATGATTCTTTCGTCTGCTGGAGAGTTGACAGGTGTGGATGCCTACCTGGGGCTGCATGCCCATCAGCAGTTATGGGGCTGTGCAGCTGATGACTGGAGAATGATGTTTGTTGGGGGGAGGGAGGGGAAGGAACAGTTTGATGAGAGTCAGAAGCCTGTGGGTGTGATTCTTAAATAAATCATATTGATATATTTTGTTTCTGCATCACCTAGCTTGCCTACTTTATCCCTCTCCTATCCCATCCTATGGAGTCAATCCTTATGATGACAAACAAAAAAGAGAAAGAAAAATATGTAAGCAAAACTAGCCAACACAGCAAGAAAAGTTGGCAGTGGTATGGAATGTGCCACTCAGCAAAGAGGAGGTGCACTGTGTTTGGGGGGAGACAGGGTCTGGGGGAGCACGCTAACTCCTCCATTTTGTGGATTAGAAAATGGAGACCCGAAGTAGTTACCATACCTTTCTGAGAGATACAGGCAAAATGGGTCTATACCCTTTGACATCAAATGACATTGTGGGGGTGCAGCTAGGTGGCAGAATAGATAAAGCACCTGGATTCAGGAGGACCTGAGTTCAAATCCAGCCTCAGACACTTGATACTTACTAGCTGTGTGACCCTGGGCAAGTCACTTAACCCCCATTGCCCCACAAAAAACAAAACACAAAAACAAAAACAAAACAAATGACACTGTGGGGCTCATGGCTTAGACTTGGACATCATTTTTGATGTCAGAATTAAACCGTGGCTGTGTTCATGGGGACTTCTGGAGGCACGTCTCCCTAAACCACAGCATCACACATTTAAACCTGGAGAGGATGTTGGAGGCCACCTACAGTGGGGATTCTTAAGCTGGGGCCTACAAATTTATTTAAAAGCATATATAAATAATCTATATTAAAACATATAAAATATAATCTTAAAATATGTTGATCATTGTACTTCAGATGACATGCACACAGGGATGTGCAAAGCAGTCATACACAGGATGAACTGGAGAGAACAACAAAGAGAAGTCTCTGGCATTAAAGGGAATCAGGAAGGGCTCCTTATAACAGGTGGGACTTGGCGTGAGGCCATGCCAGGAGTGAGGGGCAGAAGGAAGACTTGCACCCAGGTCCTCCAACACGTTTTTTAACCCACTGTTCTTTTTTCTTCACAACATGCACAATGCTCACTGTGAGCACATACCCCCTTAAGATCCCAGATCCAGCTTACTCGATGCCTATCTGAATGGTACCATCCCTAGAGAAGGGGGCTGGCTGCCGTACTGGGCATCTGGGATGCTCTGAGATGCTGGGTAAGGCAGCTCATTCCTCTGTACAATGGGAGGGTTTAAATAGATACCTGCTCAGCTCTCTAAACTGCATTTTATCCAAGGATCTCATGCCATTTAAAAATATCCTAGATAGTTCTGACTCTTTCTTCAGGTAAAATTTGCCAAAATGACTTGTTCATAGCAGTAGCAATGTATTCTTACAGATGAGTAAGGTTGGCATTGGCCAACTCTCATTTGTCAGAGTGTGTCTTACAATACTGGAGGGACCTTATAGGTCATGGGACCACAGATTGAGAGAGGGAAGGGTCCCTGGAGGGCATCTAGTCCAACCCCTCCATTTTACAGATGAGGAAACTGAGGCACAGAGAGCCTTAGAGACTGGCCCAAGGTCACATGGCTAGTAAGGGTCTGAGAAAGAATTTGAACCCAGGTCTTCCTTATGTCTAATCCAGTTTCCTATCCACTGCCTATCCTATACCATGTCTGCTCCTGCTCACATAGTGACACTAAGTGATTTTGATAGAGCACTTTACTATAAAATCTCATTTATTATTCCCAACAATGCTGTGAGAAAGGGGGAAACCAAGTCCAAAAGAGTTGAAATCACTTGTCTGTAGTTACACAGACAGTACATGTCAGAGGCAGACTGAATCTGTATCTTCCAGATTCACAGTGAGGCATTCTATCGACTCCCTCCAGCTGCTTCTTAATAAGGGCTAGGACTTGGGATTTGAATCCGGTTCCTCAGACCCAAAAACTAAAACTCTTTCCACCACACCTGTGTCACTTGTGATCCTTTCCTCTACTTTTGCTTTGTGGATTACACAGAGTAAGGTATTAATCACCCGTTGGCTTCCACTACCCAGCCTTGGTCGCCTCCCTCCATTGCTAGGTGTTGATGGGTAAAAACAAAGCCAATTTGAATGTCAGCCTAATCGTATGGGTTGCAGAATTAGGATAGAAAATCTGCTATCCGAAATTATTTAGTGTGTCATTATCATTGCTATCATCAACAAAGCAGGTTTTAGATTCCTGAGGTCTTTGCTTTTTTCCTTAGCTGATAGGTGAAATATCTCCATGTGGTCACTTAGAGTTGTGTTTTTGTCTTCTAACTCAACTCTAAGATCCTGTAGATCAGAGACTATGTTGTCTCTATCTTTATGCACTGAATATTGAACACAATGTCTTGCACAGAGGAGGTGCTTAATCAGTGTTTGTTATTACTAATACAATTCTCATGATGCAATATGTTGATGATTATTGAAGACCGGATGGTATATAGTTGGGAAAAGCATTGTCTCTGCTTCCAGAACATTTGAATTGGAGGCCACATGGTACCATCAGCTACCTCTCTAATATGAACTTTCTTCCTCGACAAAATGAGAGATTTGGGCTCCTACCAAAATACATTCTGAGAAGGCTCCTTTTCACCATGTGCCTGCTTGCTCCAGTTCCTCTCTGCTTCTAGGCTGACAATAACTGGGTCACCCAATTCTTGGTGATCTGGGTGGTCTGACATGGGTCTCAGGGTTCGTGGATTTGCGTAGATGATGACATTTGGGGAGGTGAACAATAAACCCAGCTTTATACGGAACATGCTGCAGAGTTCTGAAAATCCAGTCAACACTGCTGCAGCAGTAATTGTTTGGGTGCAGCCTTGCTGCAATGCTCACAAGGGAGGAAAAAAAATCACCTTTATAATTCACATGGGCGTGACATCAAATCTGTCACTTAAGAAAGTAGATCAATTATGTTCACACGGTTCAGAGGTTATGGGATGCATTCTCGACCTACTTCCAAGGCAGTATTTTAAGTGAACTTGAAAAGTTTAATCTCAGGGCTATTATTCACATTCTAAGGGTAGAAGGACTTCTTTGTGACTTACTTCATTTCTCCTAGAGGTTTAATCATACACTTAAGCCACTCTCGAATGCCTCATTGGGGCATTGTGGAATTGAATGTAGCTTCTCAAAGAAGGGGGCAGCCTCCCATCTGAAAAGGCCTGGCCAGGATTACTAAGCTGAAAAGGTTTCAGATATAAGCCCCATGATGGATTGGGTGTTGGCCACCCTGGAGACCAATTGAGGGAAATTCAGAGGTGCCCATCACCAGTTTGGCCATAGCATGATGGCTTTGTTTTCCCAGCCACAGTGACAATGGAAGGCAATCTACTGAGTCAGGGTGAAGCTGGACTCTGCTTTCATGAAGGGAGCACCTATGCCAAAGAAATACCAGCTCCCTGAGGGATTGAGGGAAGGCCTTTGATGAGAAGGCAGAAGGGTGTTTCAATAGCTTCTACAGGTCACATTTCTACAGTCCTTTACAATTCTCAAAGATCTTTCCTCATGTGACAAAATGGCAAGGCAAGGACAATGATGAAGATGATTGTGATAATAACAGTGGTGCCAGAATTATACACCAGAGGCTTGCTCTCATCTCCATGCCTCTGCACGGGCTGGGATCCATTCCTGGAATCTGTTCCCATCTGCTTCACAGACTACCCCTCTTCCCTCAAGACAGCTCAAGGACTACCTTTCTACAGGAAACCTCCTTTGATCCCAACTGCTTCTGCCCTTCCTCACTAATGTATTTGACTTGTTTTACGTATTTATTTCATAGATACCTATATCTATGATCTATATACATTTATATTTATTACATATATCTATGTCTATACCTACATTTATATCTATAGCCATACCTATATCTTCATCTCATTGCATCTACATCTCTGTCATCTCTATCATCTCTGTCTCTCTCTACTTCTAACTCTTGTTTCCAATGATAGAACGTTACCCCTCCTGGATCACTGGATCCCAAGCATGACACTGTCTCATCATGGTGGAGAGGTCTGCATAGTTTGATGAAACTCAGGGCTATTATTCACATTCTAAGGGTAGAAGGTCATGCAGGGTTACCCAAGATGGAGACGACATAGTGGAGGGTTCTGTCAAAAGGTGATGCACTGGAGAAGGAAATGGCAAACCACTCCAACATCTTTGCCAAGACAATCCCATGGACAGTATTAAGAGGATAAAAGAGATGACACCAGAAGATGAGCCCCTCAGGTTAGGAAGGTGTCCAATTTGCTACTAGGAAAGAGCAGAGGACAACTACAGGTAGCTTCAGTACTAATGAAGTGGCTGGGCCAAAGATGAAAGGAATCTCAGCTGTGGATGCATCTGGTGACAAAAGTCTGATGCTGAAAAGATCAATATTGCAGAGGAACCAGGAATATAAAATTAGGAATCAAGGCAAGATGCACATGGTCAAACAGAAAATGGAGAAATTAAACATTAGTGTCTTGGTTGTCAGTGAATTTACATGGATGGGGATGAGTGAATTAGGTGATCACTATCTCTATCTATCTATCTATCTATCTATCTATCTATCTATCTATCTATCTATCTATCTATCTATCACTGTGGGCAAGAATACCTTAGAAGAAATGGGGTAGCTCTCATAGTCAATAAAAAGGTGAGAAAAACAATCCTGGGGTATGATCTTTAAAATGACAGAATGATACCCATTAGAATCCAAGACAAACTATTGAAGGTACTGAATGATTGCCCTCATTTCACCCACTAGCATGGTTGTGCTTAAGATTCTGCAAGTTTGGCTTCAGCCTTATGTGAACCAAGAATTCCCACAGAAACAGGCTGGTTTTCAAGGAGGCAGAGGAACTAGAGACCGTCTGCCAACATTTAGTGCATTTTTGAGAAAACAAGGGAGTTCCAGAAAAAAATCTACTTCTGCTTCATTGACTACACTAACGCCTTTGACTGTGTGGATCACAATAAAATGTGACAAGTGCTCCAAAAGGTGGGAGTCCCTGATCATCTTACTTGTCTCCCGAAGAACCTGCACATGGGTCAAGAAGCAACAGTTAGAAGCCAACATGAAACAAATGATTGCTTTAAGGTTGGAAAAGAAGTATGAAAAGGCTCAATACTGTCACCTTATTAATGTAACTTGTATGCAGAATGCATAGAGATTCAAAGCTGTCCTTGAGAATTTACCAAAGCTGCACTCGAGTTGGGGTATATTGACAGACAGAATTGTCACCCATAAATTGTCCAGACAAACACTGATCCACAAAAATTTCTAAAGTGCTTTTTGAAATAGAGAACAGGAACTCATAATCTCCAACTTCATGGAATGAACAGCTCTCAAAACACAGAAGCTTAATAGAAGAAGTCAAAACCATGTAGGAACAGGAAACTCTATGATCTTGGGCAAGTCTCTTTACCACTGTGAGTCTGAGTTTCCTCACACCTAGATGGCACAGTGGATGGAGCACAAGACTTGGTGTCACTAAGACCTGAGTTCAATTTCTGCTCACTTACTACCTTAGTGACCCTAGGTAGGTCACTTAATCTCTCTGTTCCTCAGTTTTCTTATCTATAAAATGGGAATAATAATAGCACTGGTTGTGGTGACCATTAAATAAATTAACACGTGTAAAGTGCTTGGCAAACCTTAAAGTGCTATATAAATGCCATCATCCTCACCACCATCTACATCACCACCACCATCATTGCCATCACCATCTCAAAGTCATCTGTAACCTAGAGACAATTATGACACAGGAGAGCACTAAGCAGCTTTCTGCTCATCTACAGAAGAAAAACCTGCATCCTAAAAGCTTTATTCAATTATAAAAAAACATTTTTGATTCACCTGCACTAGCATTCTCCGAATATTAAACAAAGAGAGCAATGCAGCCACATTTTAGGTGCTTAAGCAATGCTTGGTGAATTGAGTGTTGACAAAGCTCTTAACAGACATCATCTCCTTGGAGCCTCACAACAACCCCTAGAGGCTGTCACCAGAGCTAGCAATATCTCTAGGTGATTTTGCAAAGGATATGTGATCTTTTATGCCTGTTATGGTCACCTTCATGGCTGCCTACGAGTAAGATTTCCAGGGCTGTTCATATTCCTTGACTTGACTTGAAGTTTATCCTTGAATGGGAGAGTTTTATGGGGATAAGTCTACCATTAATCTGATTCTTGACAAGTTAATTGGGAAGATTCTCTATCGGAACCAGATTGGAAAGTTAAGTTAAAATATTTCCCTTACAGGAGTCGTTTAATGATATTAAGTTCATCTTGTAATTTCTGGTTGTTTTCATATGGATTTTTCAAGTGTGGCCCAGATTAATAAAACACTCTCTGATAAAAAAGTCATAATATCTACCTGGCACCAAGATAATGGCTGTCATAGGCTCATAAATTTAGAATAGGAAGGAACCTTATAGGTAATATGTCATCTAGGTACCCCCTTTTATAGATGAGGAAATTGGGGCCAAGTGAGGTAAAGAAACTTGGCCAAAGTTGCACAGGCAGAACTAGGATTAGAACCTAGGTCCTCCACTTCCTCTACACTATGCTGTTCATCTAGAATATAATTTTAAAATCCAGTACAGTCTGACGAACAGCTAGGCCATGCAGAAGACACTTGGTGGCATGACTTTGCAATGGGACTCTAAGAGCTTTTGAAGCCAGTCTCGTAGATGAGAGCTTTGGGAATGGGCACAATGGGCCAGTGCCACCATTGCAACAGGAATTACTATATTGTTTCATTTCCTTCCTTGGCATCATGTACATAATGATCCTTGCCACTGGGTCCATCCGACCAGGCACTTACCATGCTGTAGAAACCATGCAAAGGCTATATAACTTGAAAAAATAGAGCTGATTCCATCGAAGGAGCAAGGAATGACAGATGTATCAAATGAATAGCAAGAGATGCAGGCTTCTTATACAGATTTATGGGAGGCAATGGCTGAGACATGCGCAGACTGAGACAAGGGAAGGTAGAGATGGGCTTTGATCTATGTTGTTGAAGAGGATATCCCCACCCTAAAACCATTTTAAAGTACTGGATATATTTGTTAAATTTCTGCCATGTGCTAAGTGTAGTCCTTGCCTAGTCCTGTCTTCAGGGAGCTTGTCATCTCACTGGAAAACAGTCATAGTATGAGGTCCTTAATTGAACTCACTGTCTTCTCCTTCTTGCATGATGCATAAGTGGCTGGAGGAATTTCTCTGCTTTCATATTTATCTTTAGCTCTTTTTTATTTCCTTTTTTATTTAGCCCCAGAGGGCAGTTATATGTAGGTGATGTCTAATAGGAGATTATGCTACTGACCGGGATTTGACAGTTTCCGAGATCCCTTGAAACTCTGAGATTCTACAGTTCTTGGACAATTGAGACCTCAACTGGCAAACATCTAAAACCAATGGATTTGGTTCTAATCATAGATCAGATAACTGTACTCTCCATGCCAAGGAGAACTGTTAAATAAGCAGCTTCCATGGCAGAGCCATCAGGCATATCATACTGGGTGCCTGCCATGTTTAAGGAAGGACACAGATAATCTAGAATGTGACAAGGGAAGTGAGATCAGGATGGTGAGGTGATGGGAGATCGTACCACCCATACAAAGATTCACTAGGTGTAATTAACTTGGAACAGAGAAGACTTGATGGGATAGCTGAATGGCCATCTTCCATCATTTGAAGGTTTGTCCTGTAGAAGTGGGGCTAGACTTCTCTTGCTTGACCTGAAAGGCAGAATTAGGAGCAATGGGTGGAAGTTTCAGAGGCAGGGTTCAGCTTGATGTCCAGAAAATTTCCTGAGAAGAGTTATCCAAAAGTGAAATGGACTGTCTTGGGAGTTTGTGACATCCCTAGCACTGGGGACCTTCCGACAGAGGACTGAGGGCCTCTTCTTTAGGCTGTTGGAGAAAGGAATGCTGGGTGGTATGGGTTTGGATAGATGTACGCTCTGTGCCTTCCAAATCTGTAATTTTCAGATTCTATGTCATTTACATATTCTAAGTGGATAGAGAGCTGGCCTCAGAGCCAGTAACAGCTGGGTTCAGGGGCCATCTCTGCTTGGCAAGGGATTGGTAACTCTTCAGTGCTCTGGGCTATTTTCAAATATTATAAACTTCAGCAATGTTGCTGGTTTACATGGACACTTTTCGATATGGATGAAATCATGCCTACCTATCCCTAACTGAATAATGCAATGAATGATAGCTCTAAAGAATCAGACCAAAGAGAAGCATCTCCCCTTACTCATCCCTATCTGTTAAAAGCACTTCTGCTCATCCCAAACCAGTCTGAATGGCACCTCTTCCTTGAAGCCCTCTTGGATTACACTCATGGCTTTGAAGGCTAGGCTTAGAATGTTTGTTACTTTTATGCACTTATCACTGTCGGCTGTCCAACATTGATTTCAATTCAACTCCACAAGTATAGATAAAAGAACTTATTACATGCTTGGGATTGTTCTGGTGCTGGGGACATAGAGCCCAAAATGGTAAGTCCTTGATTGCTCTCAGGGAGCTTCCATTCTATTGCATTATTGTGCATGCCTGCCCTTGCGTACTAAAACTACGAGCTTCCTGAGGGCAGGTGATAGGCTCTGCCTATCTTTCTATTGCTCTCCTCTGACTAGCTCAGTGCCTTGCACATAGTATATGAGCCCTTGGGGGCAAAGGGCTCTCTCATTTTTGTCTTTGTACTTCCTCAACCTAACACGATATCTAGCATACAGAAGGTGTTTAATAAATGCTCACTGCTAATGAGTTAATAAAGGTTAGCAGAATGGAGGGAAGTGATTGTTATGGTGGAAGGTACTTCAGATGCAATCAGACAACCCGGGTCCAAATGTCACCCCCGATTCCACCTGGCTGATATAGGATGAGTTGTTTTAACCTCCCTGGGCCTCAGTTTCCTTATCTATAAAACAAGGAGATTGGACTAGATGGTGTCTGTGGGCCCTGCCAGCTATGTGATCTACCAAAATTAGAAAGTGAAGATAAGAATATTCTCCTAAGGATACCCTTTGGAACTTGTGGGCTGGGTCTGCTGGAGATGAGTGTCTGCCATCTGCTTGCTCAGTGTGGCAGGGGAAGAATATGCCTTGTTTGTGCTCTGACAGCAATGCCACACGTGGCAACATCCGTAAGCAGTGACTTCTTGGAGGATGACGGGGTGCTTTCAAGCTCATAACCATGCCTTTGTTACAGGGCAAAACAACATGTCATTTATAAGTACTGAAAGGCTGAAGATGAAAACACTCAGGCAAACAACTATTCATAAGCTGGGAAAGAGGGCAGGGTATTAAGTAATAAGGCATTTCTTACACAAGTCCTTCAATGAAGTAGGGGGTGAATCAACTTTAGGAACACCAAGAAATTTAGCAACTAGTCTGCAGACTCTAAATCAGCATCCTGTTCATTCTTCTTCCAACTCTGTGCACAGGGTTCTTGGAAACTCCATTCTCTTCTAAAGCAATTACTCTCATTGCATTTTGTTGTACCAAACAAAACAAATCCTTCCCCTCAGGAAACCAACTCCACTCTACCAAGTGGTAGCTGCTAGCTCCTTTTCTTTCCCTAAAGACTAAAGCTCAGAGAAATAAATGGTCAGGCTACTTCTTGTTCCCCACTGATTGCTTCCAGATCACCCTCCTGCGCCTGTTTTCCAACAATACTCCTGACTTCAAAATTTTCAAGTCAACAAACATTTATTAAGCACCTACTATGTGCCAGGCACTGAGCTACCGGGAAAGCCCCAAACAGTCTCTGCCCTTAAGGAATTCATATGGGGACATGCAGAAAACTATGTACTAACAATACATAGAAAGGATAAATTGGTGATACTTTCAGAGGGAAAACATTTGCATGAAACAGGTTCACAAAAAGCTTCATGAGAAGGTGAGATTTTATTTTATTTTATTTTATTTATTTTATTTTGCGTGAGGCAATTGGAGTTAAGTGACTTGCCCAAGGTCACACAGTTAGTTAAGTGTCAAGTGTCTTAGGCCAGACTTGAACTCAAGTCTTCTTGAATCCAAGGCCGGTGCTCTATCTACTGTGCCACCTAGCTGCCCCTGAAGGTGAGATTTTAGCTGAGACTTTGAGGAAGCCAGGGAAACCAGGAGGTGGGGATGAGGTGGAGGAAGTTCTAGGCATGGGGAACAATGAAAATGGCCAGGCAGGAGATGGAGAGCTTTGTTGGAGCAATGGCAAAGAGGTCAGTGTCATTTGTTCACAGTACATGGAAGAGATTAGGGTGTAAGAAGATTGCAAGTTCCAAGTATGATGGGCTTTGAGCACCAAACAGCATTTTCTATTTGATCCCAGACGTAATAGGGAATGGCTGGATGTTATTGAGTGGATATGACCAGATTGGTCTTTTAGGAAAATCTCCCTGACAGTGGAATGGGCAATGGATTAGAGTGGGGGCAGACTTAAGGCAGGCTGTTGCAAGAGTCCAGGGGGGAGCTGGGAAAGGCTTGTTCCAGGATGGGGGGCAGGTCAGTGACAGAGGAAAGATGTTCCAGAGGTAGAATCAACAGAATAGGCAATGACTACATTTAAGGGGGTGAGGGAGAGTGAGAAATGGAGGATGACACCTAGTTTCGAGTTTGGGTGTCTGACAAGATGAATAGAGTGGAGTCACAGAATTTGGAATCCTGGAAGAGACTGTCAGGTGAGGTAATGTCTGAAGTGGGGCCACACTGGTGAGTGGCCAAAGGAGAAAGAGAGGTCACTAAAGTCATGGAGGATGAGGGCCTGTGAGGTCAGCATGTCCAGTCATTAACTGGGATATTGACGTGAGGATGAGGGAAGGAGAGAATTGAAAAAGGGAGACTGAGCCAAGTGCTTTAAGTCATAGGTGGGCAGAGAAAAGGGGAAGAGTTCCCTGGAACTGAGAAGACATCATGTCCAGCCCCCTCATTTTACAGATGAGGAAACTGAGGTCCAGAGAGTAAAAATGATCAGTCATACATCCAGTAAGTGACTGAATTGGGATCTCAACTCAAATCTTCCTAACACCAAATCCCGCAGTCTGGAGTCTCAACCTACATAAAATTTGTAAGAGATGGATTGTAGACACCTTGTACTCAACATGCCCCAAGCTGCACACAGAAGGACCTTAACAAAATTTTACTGAATTGAATTGTCTACACACATGTTCAGGTCCTTGTTCCTATTATCTAAAACAAACAAAAAACAAAACAAAATTTCTTGACTCTGTTACACCATTGGGTTACCTTACCCCACCCCCATCTCTGTCTCTCACCATTCTTCTTCCTCTTCCTTTTCTCCTCCTTCTATTCTCTCTCTGTGACTGTCTGTTTGTCCTGGCTCTCTCTCCCCTCTCTCCCTCTCCCTCCAGGCTCTCTTTTGTTCTGTCACTGTCTCTCTCTCATTCATTGTCATGATTTTTGAACAAGTCATATGTACCTAATGTCCCTGCTTCAATGCTTACCTGCTCCTCGTTGGATCATAGATTTATGGGACCCATCAGTAGTTGAGGCAAACACCCTTATTTTATAGATGAGGAACTGACACTCAGCTTCAATTTGATTCAACAAATTAAATTCAGTTAACATTGATTAAGCACCTACTGTGTTCCAAGCACTTGTGCTAAGTGCTGGGTTAAGTAATTTGCTTGGGGTAACAAAGCAAATAGGTATCTGGGGTAGGATTCAAATTCAGATCTTCATGACTCCAAGTCCAGGGCTCTACCCCCTCCACCATATTGCCTCAACTCTTTGTAATATGGCTTTTGGCCCCATCACACTATTAAATTTGCTCTATCAAGAATCTATGACCTGCCAATTGTTACACCCAGTTAGGGTTTCTCAGTTATCCTCCTTTATCTCTTGGAGGCATTGGATACTTAGACTTTGACTTTGTTGACACACCAATCTTCCTGGTTCTCCCCCTACCTCTCCGAAAACTTCTTGGTCTCCTTGGCTATTTCTTCTTTCTTCATTCACTCCCTTAAAGTAACTATTAATCCAGGCTTTATTGCAGGCTCTCTGATCTTTTTTCTCTCTATACATTCCCTCTATTGGCAACCTCACCCACTCCCAAGGCTTCTTCTGCTGATGCCTTTCTGTGTATGGCTCCCAAATCTCAGCCCCAACCCCCTACTGGCTTTCCATCCTGACCTGGCAGCTTCCTATTGGAGAGCTGCCTCTGGATCTCTCAGTAGCATCTTAGGCTCCACACACAGCTCATCACCTTTCCTCCTCTTTCTTCCCCTCCTCAAAAGCAGGACAAAACAAAAGCAAACAGAAAAATCCTGTTCCTTCTGAATTCCAGGGTAAATGCAGTGCTATTAACAAAATTTTCAAAGTCAGGAAAATTAGGTTTGTTGTTGTTGTTGTTTTTGTTGTTGTTTTGAGGGACTGAAAAGGGAAGGGGAACAAACACAAAATTATATAGAGTCTAATATGTGCCAGGCACTTTGCTAAGTAATTTACAAATGATATCTCCTTTGAGTGGGCTAGGAAGACAATGAACTTAATTTGGGATATAAACAATGACCAAAAATTAGATTTCTGTCTCCACTTTTCCTTTGAGAATGGGCTAAGATGTCCTTGATCAAAACATGAAAAGAGGTGGGTTTTTGTAGGACCACACCTTTAAGTCATATGGCTGACTGAGAATCACAGGGATCACAAGATCCTGTGTGCTGAGGATTTCCAAAAACTGTTTTACTCAGAAGGTCAAAATGCAGCTTTGAGGTCTCTCCACAATTAAAGATATCCCATACTTATATGTCAAAGTCCCACAAGAGTCTCTCCTAATTAAATAGCCTTGCTAGCCTGTTCTCTGATCTTAGTGGCACAATGGTTTACTGGGTCTCATTCTACCTCTCTGAACACTTCATTTCTGGCTTCTTTACTGGTTATTCTTATTTCTCCCACTTTTAGAGTAAGGGTTTATCATTGTTAGGCTGAGTTAATTTAAAAAAATTAACAAATAATAAACACAGTTAATCTGGTTTTTGCCACAAAATTCTCAGTCAATTAAATAACCCTCAGGCTATTGTCTTTTGTGAAAGAACCCCAGCGACATTCCATGTATTTGGGGACAAATGTGAGAAAGAGAGAAAGACAGATGTTACCTCAATTTTCAAAACAGAGAAGGGGTGGGGCAGTCTACAAACCATAAACTAGTAAGTTTGAGTTCATTTCCTGGCAAAATGCTAGAATTTATTATTAAGGGGTTTGAACATTTCAAAAGGAAAATAGTGATTGCTAAAAGCCAGGATGGCTTAGTCAGGGCATTCTAACCTAATTTCCTTTTCTGATGGGATGACTGGATTAGGTCAGAAGAATTCTTTCAATATGGTTTGCTTAGATTTGAGGAAAAGTATCTGACAATCACCTTGTCTTTTTCTATACGATGGTGAGAAATGAGAAGATGGTAAAGTTGGATGGATGAATAATTAGACCCAGAGAGCATTCACTAACAGGTCAATGTTAATTTGGAGTGAGGTCTTTACTGGAGTGCTCTGCGCATTGGTTCTGCTGTTAATAATGGTTGGAGTGAAGCATAGATGGCATGCTTATTACCAATTCAGATGAAATTAAGCTGTGAAGACGACATATATTGAATGATGGTGTCAGAATCAAAAAAAGTATTGACAGGTTGGAAAAGTGAACCACAGATAAATAGAAACAATTAAACAATTAAATAGGGATAAATATTAAGTTTTCCACCTGGCTTCAAATAATCGAACTATGGAGAACAGAATGGAAACAGCAGAGCCACACAACAGTTTGTGTGAAAAAGATCTGGGAGTTTCAGTGGACTGTAAGCTCAAAATGTGTCACAGCATGACCTGGCAATCAGTAAAATCCAATGTAATCTCAGGCTGCAGTGAGAAACACAGCCTCTTGAATTTAGGAGATAATAATTTCCAGGTACCATGTCCTGGTCAGATCATATCTACTGAACTACATACTCACTTATGGTTTCCACTGTTAGTCAGGGCATCATGGATAAGGGAGAGAGGATTCAGAGGAGGGCAATGAAGATGATGAGATCCCTTGAGTCTTCATTTCTGGGAGGCACAGTAGAAATAATTGGGGACTTTTTAGCAAGGAAGTTTGGGACAGGATGGGGTTCAAATATATGAAGGCTCTCATGTGGAACAAGAATAAGACTGTGCCACTAGACCAGAGTTGGGAACAACGTAAGTGAAGTGTACAGGTATTGATTTGCTTGAGTGTTTGTGTTCTCATTGTAGTGTAGGTAGAAACACAGTGTCGGAATTTAATCCTGTGGAACTGAATGGAATGAGTAGAGTCCATTTTTAGCTCGCAGAACTCAGGAAGTACTGGCTAACAATCAAAGCAGGCCCCAAGTGAACCAGACTGCTATAGAAGATGGCAGGTTCTTAATCACTGGAGTTCTACAGCAGAGGCTAGAGTATAATGGAGACACCTGTCCAGATACAGGACAGAAGAAATGACTCAGAGCTTCCTTACTCCCTGATTCTGTGTATTGGCAAATAGAAGGAGTAATCAGAAATACTTCCTAACCCTTCAAGGTGTCTAAGAGGGGCATGGGCTGCCTTGGGAGGTTGGAACCTCTCTTTCACTGGAGGTCAAGGCTGAAGAAGCAGTTTGGGGCATGTGATGGAAGGTACTAGTCAGGCCTCTGAATGGAGAGAAAGTCACACAAACAGAAAAGAAGCAATCCAAGTGCAGGAGACCAGAAATTTCTTTTCAACTAGTATCAAGTATTTCTTTTGTCTCCTTCCTCCTCTACCCCGACCGTCCCCCCAGAAGAAGAAAAGACACAACCTTTGTGACAGATACCTATCGTTAACAGTTCTCATATTGGGCAGGTCTAAAAAGGAGTGTCTCGTTTTTCATATTTAACAACTGAACTTTCTTACCCTATCTAGCCCACCCATCTGCAATCTGGCATTCTACCAGGAAGGGGAAGGGAATGAGCATTTATAAAGTGCCTACTATGTGCCAGGCACTTTTTACAACTGTGATCTCATCGGATCCTCACAACAACCCTACAAGGTAGGGGCTATTATTATCCCTATTTTTCTCTTGAGGAAAGTGAAGCAAACATATTAAAGTAACTCCCTACAGCTTGTGTTTGAGGCTGGATTTGAACTCAGGCCTTCTGATTCCAGGTCCAGTGATCTGTGAACCATGACAGCAATGGCATTAGGAATCAGTATCTTGTCCAAACTGCACAGTCATCCGATATCCAGCTTTCATCGCCTTCAAGGAAGACAAGAGAGAAACTTCTCAGGTGGGTAGATGCTGTTTCCATTTTAAAGAAGGGAATAGAAAATGATCTATGAAAAAGCCAAAGTTCCAGATGGCTCCAAAGGAAGTTTGCAAGGTGGTTAAAATGAGCTCCCTGGCTGGGATGTGTTTTCCACCCGATGAATCACTCAGGTGCCCAACCAAGACATATGAGTCACCAAGGAGCCCTGTGTAGCCCGCCCCCTTCCCACCCTCCACTGAACTTTAGACAGAGAGGGCTTTTCCCTAAGAATTCCTTCTCGCTGTTCCTCCGGCACTTTCTCCTGTTCCTGCCAAACTTTCTGAAACATTTTCTTTCACCTTTCTGGCCACGCCCCCTTTCTGTCGCCCTTCCATTTGCCAGCCTGGATTAGTGGGAAGAGGAACAGTGTGGAAATCCCCTCAAGGAGGCAAATATGCAAAGCGTGACTTTTCAGAGATAGCTTATGGTCCAATGATTCCCTCAAGGGAGAGCAGAAAGAATGGGTGCCAAGCAGAAAGCTGTGGTTAACTTAGTCTGGGTAGCCTGAAGGAAGCGGGTTGAATGAAAATACACTTCAAGGGTAAATGGTCCACAGGAGCTGAGCAGGACTGATGAGAGAGAGAGAGAGAGAAAGAGAGAGAGAGAGAGAGAGAGAGAGAGAGAGAGAGAGAGAGAGAGAGAGAGAGAGAGAGAGAGAGAGGGAGGGAGGGAGAGAGGGAGAGAGAGAGAGAGAGAAAGAGACAGAGAGACAGAGAGAGAGACAGAGAGAGAGACAGAGAGAGGGAGGGAGGGAGGGAGGGAGGGAGGGGCAGTTTTGCAGTCTTAATGCATGGAGTCTTAGCCTTGATGGACTCTGTTTTCTCTCAATCCGTGGTCTTAAGATGCTGTGTTGTTCATGACTTGTCATGTATAATGAATGGCTGTGCATGGAAAGGGGATGGAGGACCAGTTTGGTTATCACACAGACCTGGGTTCAAGTCCTGCCTCTGAGATAGATTAGTTGTGTGACCCTGGGCTAGTCACTTCATCTGCCAGGTGGATCTCTAGGAGTGTAAGTTGTAGAGAAGGTGCCAACTCGCACAGGCAGAGGGAGTTTATTCACTTGGGAGTTCCCTACATGAGTGAAATTTCAGGTCCAGTCCCAGTTCCTAACTCTATGCTGGCTCTATCCCTCTTTGGAACATAAGCTTCTTGGAGGCTAGATTTTTAATAAATCTTTAAAAAAAAATAAACACTTTTATCTTTGAATTCCCAATGCCAAGCCCAGGGCCTGACAGACCCTAGGTGACCAGAAAATTCTTAATTGACTGATTGAAATGACAGGTCCAATCTATCCTACCCTGAGACAGCCAAACAGCCCCTTAGGACCAGCTGGCGGGTTATTCCAGCTTCCTCACAGCCTATTGGACTCTAACCAGAACCATGGCCCCACCAGGGTGGGAAGTCTCATTGTGTCAGACACATAGACATGGTTCTATGCCTACACAGAAACCTAAATGCTGGAGGCCACAGATGTCGATACGTTATAATAAGACAATAATGGAGACAACAAGGTCCAGTGAAAACAGCAGGATATGGGGTCAGAGGACCTGGGCTCCCATCCCGGTTTCTACGATCTCAGGTAGCCTCTTCTCCCTACCAGGCCTCAGTTTCCTCATGTACACATGGAGACCTCGAATTCCATTGAGCTCTGAATTCAGGACCTGCAATGGATGGTGGGAACCCTTGGGTCTCAGGCTTGGGAGGCTGTGAGCTCAGACTGTTCACAGGTTCACCAATCTTGAGTTACTCTTCGTACGAGTTGGCGCCATCCATCCGCCCTCCGTGGGAGTTTGGGTGGGTGAGGAGCCATCCGCATCCTGACTCAGTCTCCGTTTCTCTGGTGACTCTTGTGCCCCGACAAATGGAGTCTCTGTGAGGGGAGGTCAAGGCCTTCCTAGAGCGCATTTTTACGTCCTTAATCTTGGCAGTTAGGGGGCGCCATCGTGCACAGAGCGCTGGGCCAGAGTCAGGAAGACTCATCTTCCTGAGTTCAAATCTGGCCTCAGACACTTACTAGCGGTGTGACCCTGGACAAGTCACTTAACCTGTTTGCCTCAGTTTCCTCATCTGGAAAATGATCTGGGGAAGAAAATGACAAATCACTCCAGTATTTCTGCCAAGAAAACCCCCAGTGGGGTCGTGAAGAGTCAAACACAGCTGGAAAAGGGCTGAACATTCTTAACACTTTGTGCCTAAGAGAGTTTCTGGACCTCCTTCTGAATTTCCACTGGCATAAAACCCTTCTAGAGCCTCTCCTTGGTTCTCACCAGTATCATGGTAACGGTGACTCAACAGTCCTTCTTGCTTCTATTTCCAACCATTCAATCAATCCACAAGTATTTTTAAGGGTTCCTCCTCTGTTTTAGCTGCTCTCCTAAGAGCTGGGGACACACAGAGAGGCAAAAGACAGCCCTTGTCCTCAAGAAGCTCACAGTCTAATGGGGGAGATGCTATCCAAATAACAGGCTGTATACCTACATGTCACTCACAAGATAGATCGATGTTCACCCTGCTGCTGTCGTCTTCTTTCACAGACTGGTTATTACCACTCTGCTCAATAGGTCTCCCTGGCTCCCTATTATGCCTGCGGTGGCAGCCAGGTAATACAGCGGATAGAGCACTGGCCCTGGAGTAAGGAGGACCTGAGTTCAAATCTCACCTCAGACACTTATTATCTGTGTGACCCTGGGCAAGTCACTTAACCCCACTTACCTTAAACATCCAGGGACATTTCCAGTCATCCTGATGTATATCATGCCACTGGACCCAGATGTCTCTAGAGGAGAGAGTGAGACTGGTGACCTTGCACAGCCCTCCCTCACTTCAATCTAATTCAGTGCAAGTCACCTCCTGATATCATGGCCCACTTGGAGAATGAAGGACGAACAACAATTCTGCCTGCTGGATGAAGTTCAAATTCCCCATCCTGTCATTCAGCTCCTCCCTCCCTTCCCTCTTCTCCATCCACATTATATCCCCCTCCTCATCTCCCCCTCCCCCTCCCCTCAGGGCTCAGCTAAAATTCTGCCTTAGGCAAGAAGCCTTCCCCATTCTCCCTTAATGCTGGTGTGTAACTGTGCACAGCCCTTGGCAGCTTGTCTTCCCTGCTCCATCATGATCTCCTTGAGGGCAGGGGCTGTCTTTCGCCTCTCTGGATCCCTGCTCTTTGTACAGGTCCTGGCAGGTATAGGCCTCGAATAAACACTGGATGACTTAAGAACAAAACTCGAGCTTTCATAGGCATCCATTCAATCCACAAACACTATGAATTGTCCGGGGTTGTCCCACGATACAAATGCTAACATTTGACATTTTTATAGACTCATTCATTGGCTCTTCCAGTGTTAGGTCTAGAGCAGACCCTGGAAGCATGACAGTTCACAAAGTCCTCTCTGCACATGACTTTACTGGAGCCTCGTTTGAGCAGGTTCCCATCTGTGTTATTTGACAGCTCCCTTTGACAGGCCATGGAGCTTGGCCTCAGACAGGGTGGGCAGATTTGCCCACTCTCATGCAACCAGAAAGTACCAGAGGCATGATTTGAACCCGGTGCTTCTGGCCTCTGCACCTGTCAATGAAATGTTTGCCTTTACCTTCCTGAAGAGTGCTCATCCCCCTTAGACATTCACCCTCTCCCTTATCTGTACTCCTGCTCCAATGGTTCATTATTCTCAGAATGGTGCTTTCTCTCCTCCCTCACAATCTCCATCCATTCAGATGGTCCTGGGAGATTTGTAAATTAAAGGGACCTCCATGAGACCTCCAATTCTCTCCTTTTACAGAGGAGAAACTGAGGCCCGGAGAATTGAAGTGACGGGAGTGATGTAATTCTTTTTATCTTTTAAAGCCCAAAGCTAAGTAACCTTCTGGTCAATAACAAACCCTCCTTTGGTTTCACACGGCATTGGAGGTAGGATTGTGTATCATGGTTATTTGCACATGTGTTGTAACCCCCCTACGACACCGGAAACTCCAAGAGAGCAAAGACCTTACTGATTTGTGTTAGTATCCTGGGTGCCTAGCATCGTGCTGAGTCATTTGGACTTGTTGACTCTTGTGGATATCTGTCTGAAAGGTGTCATTTCAAATTAATCCAATTTCGTGAACATTAAGTGCCTACTATATTGATGTATATACACACACACACACTATACACATATATGCATGCACAATACACATCCACAACATCCCCACAGACACACACATGTGCATGTACAAACATACACACATGCACAAAATAGCAGAATATTCCTGGAAGGGAATTCCAAGGCCATCTCACCTAACTCCTTCATTTGACAGATGAGAAGACTGAGGCTAGAGGAGCCTTGTGACTTGCCTAAAGTCACATAGCCATACGAGGGCATTGTAAATGTCATCATTCCTTAGTCTTTCTTTTTCGTGTTTTACGGCTGATTTCTATGGTTTTTTTTGGTGCTTCCTATTTTTAACACCACATTTACATACTAATAATTTCTCACTGACACAACCTCCTCTAATTAAAAAAAAGTTATGAAAAACTGAAAGGCATGTAACATTACACACCCAGAGTCCACCACCTCTTTATCATTTTTCAACCTTTCCCACTATAGATATGGCTTCATTCAGGCAATAGAAAACTGAGCAACAATCCCACTAATTTTCTTCAGTCCCAACCTAAGGAATCTACATCTAAATAATTAATCTAAATAATTGAGAATCAGTGCGGGGAAAGCAATGAATTTCACAGTGACTGGCTTTGAAGTTAGAAGGGGCCATCTGGTCCAACTCATACATGAAAAGAGTCTTAACTCTAATAAGTGATCATCCAGCTTCTGCTAGAAGTCAGAGGACTTGGGTTCAAATCCTAGCTCTTCCACTTACAAGCTATGTGATATAATGAAAGTCAGTTAATCTCTCAGGGCCTCAGCTTCATAATTTGTGAGATGAATTAGTGCTATTAGCTGACCATTAAATTCTAGGGGTAGCTTGGTGGCACAGTGGATAGAGCATTAGCCCTGGATTCAGGAGGATCTGAGTTCAAATCAGACCTCAGACACTTGACACTTACTACCTTTGTGACCCTGAATAAGTCACTTAACCCCAATTACCTAACCAAAAGAAGAAGAAGAACCATTAAATTCTCATTTAGCTCTAAATTTATCATCTCTAAATGTGTGTGCTTTTTTTTATTAACCTCCCAATCAAGTGCTTCGGGCTGAAAAGGTTTAGATAATCTGCCCTAACCACTTTGTTCTGCACTTGTAAGTACATTTGATGCCTGTGTTATCAGTCAGTCAGTTAACAAACATTTATCAAGCACCTATTATGTGCCAGGCACAGTGCTCAATGCTTTACAATTATTATCTCATTTGACCCTCACTACAGCCTTGGGGGGTGAGGTGCTATTATGATGGGCAAACTGAGGCAAAAGAGGTGAAGTGAGCTGCCCAGGTAGTAAATCTATCTAAGGTAGGATTTGAACTTGGCTTCATAAATTCTGGCTCCGAGTCCAGTGCTCTAGCCATTAGACCACCTGGCAGCCCTTGGCTAGATGGTGTTGGGGGCGGGATTCTTCTTCAGGTGCTGGCTGGGGCTGTGGTCTTTGAGTCCCCTCCGAATTTGGAGAGAGCACAGTTCTAGGATACTGAGCAGAGAAAGGAGCACCGATTTTTAGTTGCATTTCTTAATCAAGTGAGTTGTAAGGTCAGGAGGGTTCTCGGAAGCTCTGGGAGAGCGTGTTTGCTAAGCGCTCAGTGGGCCCCACTGTGAAGCATTATTATTTCAGTGACCCAAGCAGAACAAACCTACTCTATAATAAACCCATTTCAGGGATGACACAAGACCGGGCCCGTGGCTTTTGGCTTCGGGGCCCGATTGTGACACAAGATGACTCAAGTTTGCTCATGTGTACCAAAAAGCTTGGCAGGATGACCTTTTAAAATCCTTGAGCTGGGTCAGCCCTGGAGGGAGGAGCCCCGAGGGACTGGGAACAAAGCAGCTTTGTTTTCTTGCCACCCAAAAAAACAGGGTTTGGGCAAGTGACAGGCCCTCACGTGGAGCATCCCTCAGCTGTGGGCCTGCTGCTCTTGGCAGGGACGCTAAACTGTGGACAGAGCCCAGCCCTAGAGCTCAGGCTTCACTGGAAAATGACCATTCCTGAAACCCTCAATGCAAGGGCCTCCCTCAGCGCCTGCCCTCCCCAGAGGCCTTCATCTGGGGCCGGATGGCCCCTTGACACATAATTTATTCTCTCGGGCCTGTTCTCTGTGAGGTCTCATTCCCCAGAATTCTTTGGAAAGGGGGCTGGATGCATGGGCTCTAGGAACACAACAGGATCCAGAGCTGGGAGGAACTCAAGTTCACCCAGCCTGTGCATTAACCTGGGGTCCACAGACCCTCAAGGGGTCTCTGAATCCAGAGGGGAAAACAACCATTTTTACTAACCTTGTGCTGCTTTTGCAATCCTGTGTATTTCATCTTCTGCATTTTAAAGCATGGCTCTGAGAAGGGGTCCTTCAGTTTCAACAATCTGAGTGCCCAGGGGGCCCACAACACTAAAAAAGGCAAAGAATCCCTGATCTACTCCAACTGGCTCCTCTTTTCAAGGAGGAAAGTGAAGCCCAGTGAGACAGCCCAGGTCACCTAGGAAGAACACTGCTCTTTGGGGTAGCTGCTGGGGGGGAGAGAAGTGCCACCTCTCAGGCCCTGCCCACAAGGGGCCTACAGTGCCACCTCCATCAGCCTCAGGAAGCTCTCTGAGGGCAGGGCCCCAATTTATTTATGACTCTATCTCCCCTTAGAACTCAGCACCAAGACCAGAACTTAGCAAGTGCTCAGTGAAGACAGGATGAATATAAAGAGAGGAGGAAGAGGGGGAAAAGGTTTAGAATCAGTTCTGCTACTGATTATCTGTGAGACTTGGGGCAGGTTATTTCTCCTTCCTGGACATCAGTTTACACATCTGCAAGATGAAGTTAGGCCAAAGGATCTCTAAAGTCCCATGCAGCTCTAAAACCCATGATCTTATGAAGGAACGATGGAGGAAGAGAAGGATAAATGGAAGGAAGGAAGAGAGGGAGGGAAGGAAGGAAGGGAGGGAGGAGAAGGAGGAAGAAAAGGAGGAAGGCAGGACAAAAGGAAGGAAGGAAGGAAGGAAGGAAGGAAGGAAGGAAGGAAGGAAGGAAGGAAGGAGGGAGGGAGGAGGAGAGAGGAAGGAAGGAAAGAAGGAAAGGAGGGAGGAAGGGAGGGAGGGAGGAAGGAAGGACGGAAGGAAGGAAGGAAGGAAGGAAGGAAGGAAGGAAGGAAGGAGGGGGAGGAAGGAAGGAAGGAAGGAAGGAAGGAAGGGAGGAAGGAAGGAAGGAAGGAAGGAAGGAAGGAAGGAAGGAAGGAAGGAAGGGAGGAAGGAAGGGAGGGAGGAAGGAAGGGAGGGAGGAAAGGAAGGAAGGAAGGAAGGGAGAAAGGAAGGGAGGGAGGAAGGGAGGAAGGAAGGAAGGAAGGAAGGAAGGAAGGAAGGAAGGAAGGAAGGAAGGAAGGAAGGAAGGGAGGAAGGAAGGGAGGGAGGGAGGGAGGGAGGAAGGAAGGAAGGAAGGAAGCAAAGGAGAGGGCAATCAGAGCTGGCCAGTAAGGGCGTAGGGGTCTCTAAAGGTGCTGGATTCTCTCTCCTCGGAGGGCTTCAGGGAGGCGGATGACCACTTCTTGTGTATGGGATAATGGGGCTTCCTTTTCATGGACGGTTGGTCCGTAGAGGCGCCTAGGACCCTCCTGCCTCTGGAATTCTGTGCCTCGTTCTTCTGGGCCTCCAAGTGCACCCAGAGGTGGGAAGGCTGGAGAGGAGGAGACTGAGGGATGGCCAGTCTTCCTTCACACCCACGTTCTCCAGGAGCACGTTTCCTATGGGACATTCTGAACTGTTTCACCGAGTGGCGTCATCCCAGCCTTGCCAAAGCTCACCCCCCAAGCCAGCCCTGTGCCTCCCTGAGAGGCAGAAGGAGAGGGAGATAGCATCGCCCTTTGCCTCGCTCACCCAGACTAATTAGTGACTCATGCCGAGCTGGAGCTGCCGACGTTAGTCCTCAGAGTACAACGTAACCAGCGGCGATTGTGCTCCCTCGCAGACGCTCCAGCTTCTCCGCAGTCGTCGATGCGTGGTAGCCTGACCTTCCCTAGCCACGGGTCTGTTCGCTCGAGACCTCGACCCGGCAGCAGCACCGCGACTTCTTTCGCAGGCTGGTGGGGAGTTGGCTAATGACGTCATACAGCGGTGAGCTCAAGGAAGGGATCTGTTGGTTGGAGGATCTCGCAGCTCAAGGTGGCAGATTTTGTCACTTGGTGGTAGGATGTTCGCCGGCTATGTCAGAGCTGGCCGGCTGGCCCCAAACTTTGGGGGGAGGTTGGCAGAGGAGGCAGGGAAGGTTGGTTAGAATAAGCCTGAGAAGGACATTTAAGAGAAGGGTTGATGCCATGCCCCTCCCCACCCTGGAAATGTTGGCAGAACAAAGGGGATGGGTCAATTACAATGGCAACCATCGGATATTGCATTGAGATGTATTGATTGATCTTCATCCACTGCTCAGGGACTTGGGTCCCTGGAATGCAGAATCCAACGCTTCAAATCACTTTTCACAAAGCCGGCGTTTCTCATTTCAAGGTTATCAGGACCTATATTTCCTAGGTATCTTCAGCCCTGGAGTCTGTAGGGACATGCTGAGAAAGGGGGGCAAGACTGGACTTGACAAAGCCCTGCATATGAGAAAGCAGGTCCTCTCCTAAGTTCGATGTCTAAAGAAATCGGGTCAACCCCAAACCACGAGAGGATTATTCAATGGGATGGCTGAAGTCATGCAGGTAAATCAGAGATTTCTCCTGAAGTGATATTCAAAGCCGTCAACCTGATGAGGGAGGAAATGGAATGCCCATTGACAGGAGAGCAGGGGCTGCCTCTTGCTTCTTTCGCTTCTTTGGCTCGCTGACAATGAGCAAGTCCCTTCATTGCTCTGAGCACTGCTTTCCTCATCAATCAAAAAATAAATCAGCAAGTACTTATTAAGCACCTACTATGTGCTGGGCACTATGCCTAATGTCATTTATGTGGCACTTTATGTAGATGGTCTCCTCTGATTATCACAACAACTCTATGCTGTTATTATTATATCCATTTTACAGACAAGGAAACTGAGGCTGAGAGAGATTAAATGACCTTCCCAGGGTCACAGAGGTAAGTATTTGAGAAGACAGGATTTGAACTCAAGTCTTCCTGACTCCAAGTCCAGTGTTCTACCCTTTGATCCAGCTATCTTTGAATATAATTCCTTTCTTTTGCAAACCAATGCATTTTATTTGATGTGTCCAAAAACACGGTTCCTGAGGAGAGGTCCACAGGCATCACCAGGCTTCACAAGGAACACAACAGATACAAAAAGATAAAGAAGCCCTGCTGGAGAATTTCTGGTCTCTTCCATTTATTCTGGTTCTTAGATGTTACCATTTTCTAGCTAACTTTCATATTTCATGTGTGCATTTAACTTTCCAGCTAGATCATCAGCTCTTTGCCCAAAACAAGCCACCCTGTCCCCCAATCTTATTTATTTTTGTATCCCTCAGAGTGCCTAGAATAGTGTTAGGTCCCTAACAGGTGCTCAATAAATGTCTGATGTGGGGGCAGCTAGGTGGCGCAGTGGATAAAGCACTGGCCTTGGATTCAGGAGGACCTGAGTTCAAATCCAGCCTCAGACACTTGACACTCAACTAGCTGTGTGACCCTGGGCAAGTCACTTAATCCTCATTGCCCTGCAAAAAAAATGCCTGATGCCTGGGTAATGATTAAATACCAAAAAGACTTTATCCTGGTGCAACCCATGGTGCCAGTGGGCAACAATTAGCACGGATCTCACCAATATGCCTTGACTTTAAATCTGAGTGAGTCATTATCCTTCTGCTTCTGGGGAGAGCCCTGTTCTGCTAACCACAGATTCCCACAGTTTTACCAGGAAGCCCTCTTATGATAACCTTGCTGGTATTTCTCTCTCTCTCTCTCTCTCTCTCTCTCTCTCTCTCTCTCTCTCTCTCTCTCTCTCTCTCTCTCTATCTCTGTCTCTCTCTGTGTCTCTCTCTGTGTCTCTCTCTCTCTCTGTCTCTCTCTCTGTCTCTCTGTGTCTCTCTCTCTCTGTGTCTCTCTCTCTCTGTCTCTCTCTCTGTCTCTCTCTCTCTCCCCCCCCCCGTCTCTCTCTGCCTCTACGCCTCTGTCTTTCTCTATCCCCCCCTCTCTTCCCCCTCCTACCCATTATCTCTAGCTCAACAGGACTCTTTGTGGTCTAGTTTCATATTCTCCACCTTTAGGTGTCCTGCATTCCCACCAATGAAAACGTATCAGTTGTTCCCTGAACCTATCATAGCCACATCACGCCATTAAGGGCTCGTGCCCTGATCTCTACCAGAGAGAACCCTGGGAGAGACGCGGAATCAGGAAGCCCTGACTTTGAATCTGCCCTCAGAAATCTACTAGTGGTGTGGACCCAAACACGTTTCTCACCAAATCTCAACATCCCAGGTGAACGGGACCTCAGAAGTGATCCAGACCAAACTGGAGTACACCAAGAGTCCCCGCTGCCACACACCCACAAGTGACCGCTCAGCCTGGGTTTGAAGACCACCAGTGAGCAGAAGTTGGCCCACTCCTCCCAGGAAGAGCTGTGATTAAAGGAGCTCATATCCAGCCTCCATCTGCCTCTTGACCTTGGCTTTGCCTTGTAGGGCGACAGGATCGGGCACCATGGCTCTGTTATTTGGAGTCAATGGATGGTGGATTCCAAGGATCTGGGATTTCATCTGTGTTGGCCCAAGGATCACACTGGTGACAGTTTCCAGTCTCAGGAAGTGGCCAGAGCCTTAAAGAGGTAAAAGGATTGCTTTGTGTTCAGCCAGTGAAGGAATATCAGTCACTAGACTCCAACCTGAGCTCTCCTTCATTCTGGGTCTGGCATTCCATCTCCACTGCCTCTTGGAGTCTCCATCAAGACAGGGGCTCCTAAGATTGTTTGGGCACTGGACCCCACCCCTCTCAGGGCAGTCTGTAAAACCTATGGACCCCTTCTCATGAAATGAAATATATAGCAAGGAAATTGATTCTATTGAAATACAGTATATTGAATATATATTGAAAATATATTGAAATTTAAAAAAAAACCTGTACAAATTCACAAACCTCAGGTTAAAAATCTCTCTATTGGGGGGCAGCTAGGTGGCACAGTGGATAGAGCACTGGCCCTGGATTCAGGAGGACCTGATTTCAAATCCGGCCTCAGACACTTGACACTTACTAGCTGTATGACCCTGGGCAAGTCACTTAACCCCCATTGCCTTGCCCCCCCCAAAATCTCTCTATTAAGGGAACCCATAGCCTAGTGCCCATACTCTCTTTAGGTACTTCCTTTGATAGGTTTATTTATTTATGAATTACCCCAATTCATCAACGTAAAGACCTCCCAGTGAGGAGAGTCTCTTTGCCATTGTGAGTTGGCACATTCTTTGTAGCCTCTAGTGATAGAATCCTATCTGGGGCCTTGGCAATTGAAGTGATTCAGTCAGCTTGTGTCAGAGTTGGAATCTGAACTCAGGCCTCCCTGACACTGGGGGTCAGCTCTCTATGCACTATAGAGTATGTTTATTCCATTTGAACGGTGCTTCAGACAAGCCCACGGGCCAACTCTAATATTGTCTGGCCGGTAAATGCCCCACCCGTTATCATACCTCCCTTCCAGAACTAACCGTCCCAATTTTGCAGCCACAAATTGTCACATGTTTACCCTCCCAAAAACAAAGTGCCAATTCTCACATTTCTTCAGTAAGGTAACCGGGAAAAATCAGCTCCTTGATGCCTTGGAAATTTTGGAAACCAACCCCGATGTATGCAGAGCAAACACGACTCTCTGCCCAGCCTTCCTGTTTGTTTTTGTGGATGGGGCATTGATTAATAGGGGCATGGAGCAATGTGGAGAGCAGGAAAAGCGTCTGCTCCAGGGGGTTTCAGGGGGAGAAAGAGGAACAAGGAAAACTCCCATGAAGTCACCCAGGTCCTGGCCTGCCAACGCTCCCGGCTCGGCTTCTGCCTGGCAAGAGTTACTCCTGCCTCCAAATAAAAAATGAAAAATAGGATGTTCGTCCTCGCCTGTGACTCATACCCATCCTTAAGGAGAGTGCCTTCAGTGGGAGGGGGAGGGGGAAAACAACACCCTGCTCCCCAAGGGCCTGATTCTCTAGAATTGCAATAAATACCCTTCTTATCCTACAGTAAATGATTCCCAAAGGTCCCCATCCAAACTTTAATTCCCTGATTCTTTCTCTGAAACAAACTCCATGTTACTTTTCAGAGACTTATTTGCTTAGCTGAATTTATCCTTGTTTAGTTTTGCCTTGGAAAACAAAATAAAGACGAGATCCAAATAGACAATGGGGTGTCTCAGAGTCAGAGACCTATTTTCAAATCCTGCTTCTGCGGCTTGCTAACTGTCTGACTTTGGGCAAGCCACTTCTTCTATCTGGGCCTCAGTTTCCTTCTCTGTAAAATGAGAGGTTTGGATCGGATGACCTCTAAGGCCTTGTTTATCTTTAAATCCTGTGACCGGGAGGCGTGTGCAGGCAGCTGACCCAAAGGACAGGAAGATTGGCTGTATCTTCTCTTGTAGAGTCAGCCTTTCCAAATGAGTGCTTGGTGTGGGGATGTGTGTTTGGGAGATACAGATACACTTACATGCATACATATACATATATGGGGCAGCTAAGTGGCACCATACTGCGCAGAGACCGGTCCTGGATTCAGGAAAACTCATCTTCCGGAGTTCAAATCCAGCCTTAGATATTTCCTAACTGTGTGATCCTAGGCAAGTCACTTAACCCTGTTTGCCTCAGTTTCTGTATCTGTAAAATGAGCTGAGAAGGAAATGGCAAAGCCTTCCAGTATCTTTGCCAAGAAAACCCCAAATGGGATCATAATGAGTTGACTATGACTGAAAAATGACAAACAACAAATATACACCCGTGTATATGTATACATGTATACATATATGTGTATACATATTTGTATGTATACATTCTTGCACACAAAGAAGCAAATTAGATTTAAGGGAAACTTCCTAATTGTCAGAACAAAGCTGAAGTGCAGGAGGCTGACTTGGGAGGTACTGAGTCCCCCCACAATAGAGGCCTGTAACTTGTTGGAGAGGTCAGGGAGAGTTACTTATGGAGTAGATCCTTAGCAATGTACAGGTTGGACGAGATGGCTAATGAGGTCTCTGGAGACTCTGAATTCCTGTGATGTACTGGGGTCCAAGGAAGGTAGAGGAGGGAGCCTCTTACAAGGGCATTGGAAACATCACAGAAGAGTAGATGAGATTCTGGACTTGGTATCCTACAAGCCTGGGTTCAAATCCAGCCAAGGGTAGAGGCTTACCACCTTTGTGACCATATCATTTAATTTATCTAGACCCCAGTTTCTTCACAGGTAAAGTGGGGGGTTAGAAAAGCTGGTCTCTGAGGACCAACACTAGCAGATCCAGGACCCTTCTCACTTTCTTATTTCTCTTGCCTTATCAGGAACTACAGAATCATAGAAACCTGGAGTCAGAATTCTAGAAGTCACATTTCTGAGACTCAGTGTCTTCATCTATAAAATGGGTACAATCACATCTGTAATGACTCCTTGTGAAGATGAGGAAAATCACATGCGTTAGTTTACTGACTGGAAAAGGGGGATGGTGCTGCATCTGTGATGTCCTCATCTAAGGAACTCTATGCTGATGGGAGGTGAAATATTCTCTTCATCATCTAGTCTTAGAGATTTTTCAGAGCAAGTGTCCAGGGTCACACAGCCAGGCTGTGCTAGAGGCAGGATTTGAACTCATGTCTTCTTGGCTTTGAAGCCAGCTTTCTGTCCTGTATACAACACTGCCTTTCTTGGTACGGATATTAATCTGAAAAAAAAGAGCATAGGAGGAGGAAGAGAGGGAGCCAGTAACTCTTCTCTTTTCAGGAGGGTTTGGAGAGTTCCTAATTAATTAATAGCAAATGAGGCTGCAAGTGGAGGAAAATGCCCGGCCTCATCTGAATCCTTTAGGGAAAGGCCTGAACACAGCATGGGTGGGGGGAGTCAGAACCACAGTGATGGAGGGAATCCCACATTGGTGAGATGACAGCTCCACCTTAGGATGGAAGCAATGGTTTATAACAGCCTGGAAGAAGAACAAAGACATTATATTATTTCATCCCTGTGACCCCTGTAAGCTGCTGTGACTTACTGCTCATTCCTTCTTCTTGTCTTTGCTCTGTTGTTTTTGATCATGTATAACAATCTGTGACGCTATTTGGGATTTTCTTGGCAAAGATCCTGGAGTGGTTTGCCATTTCCTTCTCCAGCTCATTTTACAGGTGAAGAAACTGAGGTCAAGGGAATGGAAATGATTTGCCAAAGGTCACAGGAGTGTAAGTGGCCAAGCCAGGATTTCAACTAACGCTGAGGCGCACACTCTTTCCAAAGCACCCTAATCTCAGCCCTTGCTGTGTCTTTCTACGCACCCCAGGTGTGTGTGTGTGTGTGTGTGTGTGTGTGTACAATGATTGATTCTGCACTGACGAGCCCTAGAAATAGTGCAATGGTGTACACAAATGTATGGGGAGGTCTCGCTCCTTTCCTTTCCCACCAGTGCTGCTGGTCAGCCAAGCGATGCACCAAACCACCTTTGACTGCTCATGGTGCCCTTCCTGGCTCGCCTGACCCAGAGCCCAGCCCATCAAAGACAGGGATGCAGGAACCATGGAGAATAGCAGGTGCAGCCGGCTACTCTCCCCTGACTCAGCATAAGTAGGTCTTGGCCACAGGATTCCAAGGGTGTGCCAAGGCTCCAGGAAAGCCAGGGAAGCCTCAGGTACCTCCCAAGGCCGCAGAATGTGGATTGGAGGCAGAGGATACGCCAAGTGCTGCTCCTTCCTCCTGGTGTGAGCAAGCCAATGACGCCGGCTCTTTGAGCCACGGCATCCTCATCAGATAACTTGGGCTCTCATTGGTTGGCCAGCAAAGGGGCCCAGGCCAGACCTCATTTGGCCTCTGGGTGGCTCGGAGTGGGCCTAAAGAGCAATTGTTTCTATTTTAGCCAGAAACCCTGAGGGTCTTTCCCTCAGACCCTCATCTAGCTCTCCTCTGTCTGTTTACTTCTTTCCAATGAGGTAAAAGAGGTCTTTCCTGGCCTCCCTTCTTACCTAGCCTTAATCACTGAGTGGAAGTTGCCTCGGACAAACTGTGACCTGTGAAAGGCCTTATCTTAAAAGTCCAAGGTCTCCCACTGCATCCATTCGGCCCATCGCCAGTCGTCCTGATGCAGATCTTGTCATTGGACCCAGATGGCTCCTGAGGAGAGAGTGAGGCTGGTGACTGCACAGCCCTCCCTCACTTAAACCCAATTCACCGGGAGTCCTGACCTCCCCTCCTGATGTCATGGTCCTCTTCAAACAATAATAACAATTCTCACCTGTAAAAGGAGAGTCGATGAGCTCTAAAGGCCCTTCCAGCTCTGGGGCTCATGGTCCTAAACCCTGAGAATGTGGCTTCCTGTCGCCCTGAACACTGAAAGAACTTGGGAATGGGGAGGGAAAAGGAAGAGAGAATTCTGCTGGAGAGTCGCGGGCATCCTCGGTGTGTCAGGGCCTCAGCAGAGTCCTGTCTCCCGAAGCAAGAAAGGAAAGTGAATGACTTGGTGTAGCTGAGCATCTGGCTGCCTCTGTGGGAGGCAGTGGGGTGCGGTGGACAGAAGAGCCACTTGGCATCATGGTGCAGCTGACACATCCCTGGATGGGGGTGTCAGAGACCTGGGTTTCATCTCTGCCTCCGACATTTAACAACTGAATGACCCTGGGAAAAATCATGTAACCTCTCTGGGCCCTAATTCCCTCCTCTCTGAAATGAGGGGGGTAGGAGTGGATGGCTTCTAAAGCCCTTCCTAGCTCAGAACCTATCCTCCTATGGTCCCATGACCTGAGTTCAAATCCCACCTTGGAGCCTTATGACCTTGGTGAATTGGGACAAGTCACCCAAGTGCCCCACCCCTCAGTTTCCACATCTGCGAAATGTACCAGAAGACCTCAGGTCCTTCAAGTATTCTTTCTTATTTCTCCTATATGCAGCTTGCTTTGTGTATATTTGTTTTCCATGTTGTCTCCCCCATTGGCCGATAAGCTCCTTGAGGGCAGGGACTGTCTTTAGTCTCTTTGTACCCCTGACACTTAGCACAGTGCCTGGCACATAGTAGGTACTTAATCAATGTTTATTGATTAATTGATTGATTGATCCTATGACTCATTTTTGTCCTTTCAAAGATTATCCCATTTCATTCTGGATAAAGGCAGGGTGAGTTAGGAGGGACTCTATCATTCCCCACACCCATAGTCTCCCACCTCTGCAAAGAATAGAAAGAGTCCCTGCCTAACTTCTAAAACATAGAATATTGAATAGTTTAATCCTTGATGGCTTAGGGCTGTCTCACAGGCATCGGTTATAATGATATTCTGGAGAGCTCATTTCTGATACAGATGGGGCCGGATGAAGAGGCTACTAACCCCAGCAATGACCTGGGATTTTCTTTTCTTGGGAAAGAAAAAGTAAAAAAGACCCCGATGTCATCTTGCTTTTTCCTTGACTGTCTTTTTCTCATAAGGATGAAGTGAATGACATGCAGCTATCTGACCTCCAGGGCAGGGCAATGTGGCTCCAGCTCTGCAAAAGTAATTAGTGAATCATGGGTGGAAGTGACCTTCTCCTAAGGGATTTTCTTAATCCTCATCTTTATTGCTGTTCTCGGTGTCCTTTAGCTCATTAACAGTGACCAAGGCATTTGTTCTTGGCTTGGGAGTCCAAGATCCTACATTTTAATCCATCTCTGCCACTTTTTAACCTGGTGACATTAGGGACAAGTTGCCTAAATGAGCAGAGCCTCAGTTTCCTCACTTATAAAATGAGATGGCCGCGCTAGATTGCCTCTGGCTCCTTTTGCCTGGGAATGCCATGGGCCGTCACAGCTTCTTCCATTTGCATTCACTTATCTTCCTTGTTCATGAGACAGGAAGGTAAAGCCCAGAAGAGAAGGGAGCTAGATCCCTCATTCATTCCTTTCCACCTTAAATTCAAGCTCTCCTCTCAAACTAATATAGTAACCATCGATATAATTAAGAACTGTGTACTCTACAAGAGTTCTTCATCTTTTTGTGGGTGTTGTGAACCCCTTTGTGAAACCTTGCGACCCTGTCTCAGAATCGTGCACTGAATAAAGCACAGGATTATGAAACAAACAAGTTATGGTGAAATACAGTTATCAAGGTATTCAAAAGAACAAGCATCTAGGTCCCAGGGGAAGAATCCCTTTTGGTCATTATCTGGCTCAACTTCATCATTTTACTGTTGAGGACACAAGTCTTGTCCAAGGTCATGTGAACAGAAAAATTAGATGGGATTGGAAGTTTCTTGAGGGCAGGGACAGTCTTTTGCCTCTTTTTCTATGTTCAGCACCTAGCATGCTGTAGGGGTTTACTAAATATCTATTGACTTACTGACAGAACAGCAGGGCTGGGGCTCCTGGGCCTTCTTGGGATAGTAAATAGAGCCTACCTCGCTGGCCTGTGGCGAGGATCACATGAAATATCAGAGGGCTTTTCAACCTTTAAAACGTTCTGTTTTAGAGTTTAGCTATGATGGTGATGGGGGTGATGATGTCAGTGATGGTGAAGATGCCAATCATGCCGTTGATGAGTATTGTGATAAAGGTGATGAAGATAATGATAAGGTGGGTTCTTACCAGGGAAATTTACCTGAGGTCCCTAAGCTAGCTTCCTCATCTGTAAAATAATGGGGTTGGACAGATGGTCTTCTCCCGTTCCAGATCTTTGACTTTATACACACATATAGCCTATCTCCACACAAAATCATTCTTCAATTCAGCAAGCGTTTAAGATCATAGGTAAAAGCAGGAAGGGGCTTAGACATCTGGTCCAAACCTTTTATTCTACAGATGAAGAAATTGAGTCCTAGATAGGAGAAGTGGGGAATTAAACTGGCCGAGGACACAGAAGGTAGAAAGCAGCTGGTTTGGGATTGGAGTACAGTTTCCTGACCCTAAAATGAGTGGTCTTCCCACTGCCTGCCCTGCCTCTTAATTAATTACTTAATAACCTCTCTGGGCCAGGCCCTGAACTAGATGCAGGGGAGGCAAAGGAAGTAGCTCTCAGGGTAACTAAGCTTCAATTCCATCAGTCGACAAGTGTTTATTCTGGACTGACTATAGGGCAGGTGCTGGGGGAGGTGTTCGAGGATGCATCCCTTCACTGAAGGGGAAAAAGAGAGAAGTGATAGCTCTTGTTGCCATGCGTATGTCAGACACCCAGTTTTTGCCTGTCTTTGTATTCTCAGCTTCACAGAGTTTGATAGATAGAAAGCACGTCATTTATTGACTAAGTAAGAAGGGAAAAGGTGATTCCTTCAGAGTCTGGGCTCTGGGCAGATGCTGCTTTCTGATCCCCCTGTTACTCACTGAAGCTTTGTGGCACGTGCACATGGAGGCTTGGCCAGCCGTGCCTTCCGCCATTGCCCGAGATGATCCCAAGAAAGATGGAAGAGAAGTCTGTTCCACTTGGTCCAGGGGCAGAGCTTTTAATCCTCTGGATTTTTCAAATCAATTGCTATTTAGCCATATCTACACCATAAATAGTATGTCATGTGGGTCATCCAGTCCAACTCCTTCACTTGATAGTGGAAGAAAATGAGACACAAATAAAAAAAATGAAAAAAAATATGGGGCTCACTTCCAGTTGCTCAGGTGGAATCTAGACAGGGTCAGGGAAGTGGATTGGTGCATTCGACTCTGTCAAACTGTTTATTGGATAGACTGCTCAGAAGCGAGGTATTTGAGAAAGCTATGACGTCCTTCAATGACAATTAACTGGCTATTTCTCACCAGCTTTGTTAATTCACCTCATAACAAGTCTCAACTTGAAATGCCAGTTACACTTCGAAAACAAAACACAAAACCTAGCATTCATTGCCTTAAAAACAGCACTTAGCCCTCTCTTACTCCCTTCCATTTTCCTTCCTTCCTTCCTTCCTTCCTTCCTTCCTTCCTTCCTTCCTTCCTTCCTTCCTTCCTTCCTTCCTTCCTTTCTTCCTTCTTTCATTCCTTCCTTCCTTCCTCTCTTCTTTCCTTCCTTCCTTCCTTCCTTCCTTCCTTCCTTCCTTCCTTCCTTCCTTCCTTCCTTCCTTCCTTCCTTCCTTCCTTCCTTCCTTCCTCTCTTCTTTCCTTACTTCTTTCATTCCTTCCTTCCTCTCTCCCTTCTTTCCCTCCTTTTGTTTTCTCTTTCCCATTAACCTTGAATCCGGACAAGGCACATTTTATTCATTGAGAACCACTTACATAAGACATGGAACAGGTGTCACCATTTAGGAGATTGGATTGTAGGGCGCTGATTCCCAGTTTTTGATAGCTTAGGATCAGTAAATAATTTGAACAGCTGTCCTTCCTAAGACCTGAGATTACCCATGGTAGAGATACAATACTACTTTGATCCAGCAAATATTCTCCCATGTTCAGGTTGTATATGTGTCGCTGTTTCATCTGTTTTGCTTAGCAAAACCTATCTGCACATTTAACCTTTGATTTTCCTTAAAGGGATCACAATTTCAGGACAGTTTCTAAGAGACATTTGGCTCTGGTTTGTTCCTTCTGTCAATCTAGATTTCCTTCGTGAGCAATACTAATGATAATAACTGACATCTCCATAGTGTTTTTCAGCTTTGCAAAATATTTTACTTACAGAAAGGTTGAATCAACTGAAATAGGTGCAAATGTAAATTCTTACCTTTGGGCTCAAAACACCAATCTCCCAAGTACCAGATGAGGGAAGCATGGCAAACCCACATGGAAAAGATCTGGGAGTTTGGATGAGCTTCAGATTCAATGGGGGATGTGCAACGTGTGTCGTAATAGTCACAAAAACAAAAGCAATCTCTGGCAGTACTTAGAGGGGTGAATCCAGAAATAGAGAACATTCCATCAGTCCAAGTGAGAGCATCCCTAGAATAATATTCAGTTCCGGTAAGCTCATTTTAGGAAGAACCTTGATAAGTTGGAGAGAATCCAAAGGACAGTCCGGATAGGGAGATGCCTCATGAGGATCAATTAAAGGGACTTGGGGCGCTTAAGCTGGAGAAACTTGGGGGTGAGGAGGTTGAGAGGTGTTATAACTGTTTTCTAATATTCAAAAGGCTGTCACATGGAAGATGGATTGGATTTATTCTATTTGACCCCAGAGAGAGGCATGGGGAGCAATACCTACTGACCAATGAGAGTCATCTCAAAATGATAGCTGCTTCTTGTGGGAGGGGGGGTCTTCAAGTTGGGGCTGGGCGATGTCTGACTGGGAAGAGTTCAAAGATTTTTTTGCTAGGACATATTAGCCTAGGTTTTGTGTTTGCTATGAGTGCTTTCATTTTTGAAATAATGTGATTTTGTGATAGCATTCTTCAAAGGCTATAATGAAGCAAGGAATTTTTTGAATATGTATGTGCATGGGGTTAGGGGGTGTTCCCTGACAAATGTGGTTGCTATTGCCCTTGCCCAGTTCAAAGTAAAACAAAGTAACACCTCTTGGGCATTACCTAAAAGTGGATAACTTAATTTCACTTAATTTCTGTCTACCTCACTTTCCCCAACTGTGAAATAGAGATCGTAATTGTACCTACCTTCCACGCTTCTTGTGAAGATTAAATGAGTCAAATGAGTTCCTTCCTTCCTTCCTTCCTTCCTTCCTTCCTTCCTTCCTTCCTTCCTTCCTTCCTTCCTTCCTTCCTTCCTTCCTTCCTTCCTTCCTCCTTTGCTCTCTCATTTTGTCTCTGTTTTTATTTCTCACTTTCATTTTTCCCTTTCCCTCTGTGCCTCACTCTTTCTTTCTCATTCCCCAGCTGTTTCTTTTTTTCTTTCTCCATCTTTGTCTCCCCCTCTCTTTTTCTTTCATTTTCTTTCTGCTGCATTCAAGCCTGGTCCTATTCCAATCTGCTTTTGGAGGCTAGATTCCAGATAGAGTTTCAGCAAAAAATTCTCATTTTCATGGATGAAAAAACTAAATCCTACAGAAGTAGAATCACTTGTCTAATACTTTGGAGCTAGAAATGGACACACCCAATATTAGTCCCCCAGTATCCTGACTCCCAGCTTTGGGACCACTCTATCGGATCAAAACATTTTATTTAGCTCTTGTTACCAGTTAAGTAGGTCGGTGATATAGAATCAAAACTCAGGAGAGAGGTCAGAGCTTGATGTCTAGAACTGGGAGCCAGCTGCCCAGAAATGATATTTGACTTCATGGAAGTCTGAGCAGAGAAGAGAAGATCCAGGGCAGAGCTGTGGGAGATGCCTCTTTGAAGGAGGCAGGAGAGGAAGGGTGATAGGTGAAGAGGACTAAGAAGGAGCAGTCAGCCAGGCAGGAAATAGCCCCCCAAAATCTGAGGACATGTTTGAGGATGGTGTGGTCAGCAGTGTTTCAGAGAGGTTCCAAAGGAGGAAGAGGCCAAGCAAGTTCTCTGAGGTCTCACTGAGCTATGGAGCAATCCTTGATCCTTTAAGGTTAGACTAGCTTGACATTCTGAATAACGTGTGAAAGGCAGACATATCAGAACATGTTTCTGTTGTTTGGAACCAGCTCCGATATGAAGCCCTTGAAGACCCATCAGTCCCTAAGCTGCAGAGGGATTGAGAGCTGCTGGGGTGGAGGGAATCCTCACGTACATGAAATAACCGGCTGCTGAGATAGAAGAATATGGGTCAAAACTCGACCAGAATGTCATTAATTATACAAGCTCAGGGTTTCCAAGACCAGCCTGGAGCTTGGCTGGCTTCCTCTTCTTCCTGACACACCCCAGTTTCATGCTGGGCCTCTTGTCTGGTACCTTCCGATACCGAAGGCAAGATGGGTCTCATCAAAGGCATCCAGAAATGTGCCTGAGAGAAACCCTTGTCTTTCTCCTCCCTTCTCCTCTTTCTGCCTCTCTCTGCTCAAGGCTGTCCTTGCCTGACCGACGATGGGAGCTGCGACTTAGAGTTACAAGGGACCCCAAAGGTCATCGAGGACAACCTTCTCTCCCTCTCGATGCTGTTTAATGAATGAGAACATGAGCCATAGAAAGTCAACATGACTTGTCCGTGAACAGACATGTAGAAAGTAGTAGAGCCGGAATCTGAACATCGGCCCTTTGACTCTGGATATAGAGATATGATGATGAGGAGGAAGAGCATTTATTCAGCACCTATGATGTGCTAGGCCCCATGATAAGCACTTCACTAAGAGTATTACAGTTTGATTCTGACAATGACCCTGGGAGGTAGGTGATATTATTACCCCCATTTTACAGATGATGAAACTGAGGCAGAAAAGGTGTAAGTGACTTGCCCAGGGTCAAGTCTAGGGATTTGAATTCAAGTCTTCTAGATTCCAGAGCCAGGGCTCTGTGCACTGCAGCACCACCTAGTTGCCTCTGAGAGATATTTCCTTCTGAAAGGAACAAGTGCCTCTGATGCCTGGCAGAGAGACCCTGGACAAGACATTTAACTTCTCAATACTTTGAGCAACTCTCTAAGACAGGGGTTCTTTAACTTCTTTCTGTCATGAACCCCCTTTCAGAATCATGTTTTTAAATGCATAAATTAAAAATAGAGGATTACAAAGGAAACCAATTATATTGAAATGCAATTATCAAAATATTTTTTCAAGAAGTTGCCACCTCTAAGGCAGGGTAAGATCCTCTGCCCTAAGCTCATAAGCTGTAGAGATAGTGCTAGCCTTTTTGGTAGATGATGTGTCCTCATATGGAAGGTCTTTAGATCAATAAAATTCCAGGGCCAGTCTCTATCCACAGGGCAAAAGGCCCAGTGCTGGACTCTGAGGATACAAAGATAAAATATAAATGGCCTCTCTAACTCTCCTAACATCTCTCTTCCCCGAGCCCCATAATTTTGTCTTGTGGGTCCCTGTCCACTTTGCCTCTGGATAAGAGGTTGGCTCAGGCTGCATTTCAAGTTTCTTTCCAGCTTTTGAATTGATGAATGAACATCAGAAGCAGCTCAGCATCATGGTCTTAGCTCCTAAGGAGAGCAGGGTGAGGCAGTAGAGGCTTAGGTATCCACAGTGCCAACTGCCTAGCATCTTTTGTGACTTTTGAAAGTGAGGACGAGACAACTAACCCCAAAGTTGATGCACAGAAAGCAAAATCAGCTTCTGGAGTTATAAGAAACATTAAGGGACAGCAGCCTCCCCTAACACACCACACCCACCCTCCATCCATCCACCATCCATCCATCCATCCATCCACCATCCATCCACCATCAATCCATCCATCCATCCATCCATCCACCATTCATCCATCCACCATCCATCCATCCACCATCCATCCATCCATCCATCCGTCTGCCATCCGTCCATCCATCCACCATCCATCCATCTGCCATCCATCCATCCATCCATCCATCCATCCATCCATCCATCCATCCATCCATCTGCCATCTGTCCATCCATCCACCATCCATCCATCCACCATTCATCCATCCATCCATCCATCCATCCATCTGCCATCCGTCCATCCATCCATCCATCCATCCATCCACCATCCATCCACCATCCATCCATCCACCATCCATCCATCTGCCATCCATCCATCCACCATCCATTCGCCATCCATCCATCCACCATCCATCCATCCATCCACCCATCCATCCACCATCCATCCATCCATCCATCCACCATCCATCCATCTGCCATCCATCCATCCATCCATCCATCCATCCATCCATCCATCCATCTGCCATCCGTCCATCCATCCACCATCCATCCATCCACCATTCATCCATCCATCCATCCATCCATCCATCTGCCATCCGTCCATCCATCCATCCATCCATCCATCCATCCACCATCCATCCACCATCCATCCATCCACCATCCATCCATCTGCCATCCATCCATCCACCATCCATCCGCCATCCATCCATCCACCATCCATCCATCTGCCATCTATCCATCCACCATCCATCCGCCATCTGTCCATCCGCCATCCATCCATCCATCCATCCACCATTCATCCACCCATCCATCCGTCCATCCGCCATCCATCCATCCATCCATCCATCCATCCACCATTCATCCATCCATCCATCCACCATCCATCCATCCATCCATCCACCATCCATCCATCCGCCATCTGTCCATCCATCCATCCATCTGCCATCCGTCCATCCATCCATCCATCCACCATCCATCCACCATCCATCCATCCACCATCCATCTATCCACCCATCCATCCATCCACCCATCCACCCATCCATCCATCCATCCACCCATCCACCATCAATCCATCCACCATCCATCCATCCGCCATCCGTCCATCCGCCATCCATCCATCCATCCATCCATCCATCCACCATCCATCCATCCACCATCCATCCATCCATCCATCCACCATTCATCCATCCATCCATCCACTATCCATCCACCATCCATCCACTATCCATCCATCCATCCATCCCTCCACCATTCATCCATCCATCCATCCATCCATCCATCCATCCATCCATCCATCCACCATCCATCCACCATCCATCCATCCATCCAAGGGAAGCAGCCTGGGCCAGTGGAAGGAGTGCTGGATCTGGAGTCAGAGGGACTAGACTCAGCCACTTACTGCCCATATGCCCTTGGCTATGACGAAACCTCTCTAGCCTCAGTTTTATTTATGAAATGACAGAGTTTGACCCGATGACTACAAAGATCCCTTCCATCCCTAAATCTTGGCTCCTATAATTCCACAACAGATTATTAGGTCAAAATCAATGAATAAATATTTATCAAGTATATTCTAGATGGTGTCCTTTCTATTTTTTAAAAAAATAGTGTTTCAATTACCAAGTAATCTCCTTTCTTTCTCCCACATTCCCTCCTCCCCCAACTACAAAAGAAAAATAAAGCTCTCCTAGCAAATATGCATCGTCAACCAAAACAAATTCCTGTATCGGCCACATCCAAAAATGGGCCTTACTCTGAATATGGAGTCCATCACCTCTGTGTCAGGGAGGGGGCACTATTCTTCAACCCCCCCACACCCTGAACACTGTGATTGAGCTTTTTGAAAAGTTCTCATTTTTAGGAGGTTTTCCTTTACATGTCGGTGGTCGTCCACACTCCACAACTGACTCTCTTGTGCCTACCTGGGAGGGCTTCCCGGCTCCCCAGGGGAGCCATTCCCTTCGGGTCTCAGAACTCTCTCTGGAGCAGACAGTTTGTTACCTGGAGTGACACAGGATGTCTACAGACAGTGCTCATGCCCCTAGTCTTGGTTTTTCTCCAGGAGAAACTTCTTCGGGTCTTCTACCATGCAGACGCTCCACAATCCCAGTTTCTGTGTTTCAGATACATTTCAGTTTTCCAAGGTTCCTTCCAAATGTGGAGCAGAGAATGGCCCAGCCAGGGTGGAGTGGGATGGGACTGTCACCTCCTCTGTTTAAGGCACTGCACTCCTCTTAACTCACGCATAAGAGACCCCTTCCATCTTGGTGAGTGAGAGCCTTATGGAAGTATTCTGAGAAATCTTGGAGAAGCAGGAAAAGAAAAGGCATCTCATTCTAGAAGCATCAGACACGTAAGGGGTGTCCTTCTGTGTACAGAACACTAGGTACTGCAGGTGGGCGAAGCGAGTCTTGCAAACATCAGGCATTTGATTAATGATTGTTGAATAAATTAAAAGCACACACATACCATTTGTTTGGCACTTCATATTTTCCCATGTGCTTTATCTCCTTTGATCTTTCAGACAGACCAGAGAACTAGTCAGAACAGATGTTATTTCTTCATTTGACAGGGCAGAAAGCTTCAGAACAAGGGAGTTACTGATGTGCTTAAAGTGATGTTGGAGAATTACACTAGAACCTATGTCCTGTGATTCCCAGATGCAGGATTCAGTTGGGCCCTATTCTGTTCCACATTTATAGCTATTTACATTTATGGCTTGGACAAAGGTAAAGACAGAAAAAAAATTCAAAGAACCCAAGGACTCAGAGGGTCATTGAACATGGTGAGTGATCTAACCGTCATTCAAAAAGATCTCAGCATGCTGGAATGATATTAGGAAAAAATGATAGAATTTAATAGATATAAATATAAATGTAAAGTCTTACTCTTGGGTTCAAAATATCAATGATCCAAGTACAGGATGGGGGAGACATGGCTTCACAAAAAAAAAATATAAAGGTATTAGAGGACTATGCATTCAGTAGGAGTCAGCAGGGTGGATGGTGTTCAAAAAAAATCAAAGGTGGTTTCAGGTGGAATCGAGAAAGGCAGAGCATCCAAAGCAAGGGAGGTGATAAGCCTGTCGTGTAGACTTTGTGGTGGTCACTACATCTTGAACGTCTTGCTCAGAATTTTTGAAAGGACCCTGCCTCTCTTTGATCCAGTGACACCAGTCCCTTTGTAGCCCTTTGCACATGATCCTCCATCTTTTAGCTCCAGGCATTTTCTCTGGCTGTCTTCCCAGCCTAGAGTTCTCTCCCTCCTCATCTCTGCATTCAGACTTCTCCAGTTTCCTTTGAGACGCACTTTCTACAAGAATTCTTTTCCAGTACTCCTTCTTTTTAGCACCTTCTCTCTGACAGTACCTTCCATTTGTTTTTGTTCGGGGTTTGACTTTTTTTTTTTTTCTGTTTTGCTTGTACACAGTTGTCTGCATGCTGTCTTTCTCATTAGACAGTAAGCTCCTTGAGAACAGGGATTTTTCTTGTTTCTGTTTTTTTACTCTTTGCAACCCCAGAGCTTAGCTCAGTGTCTGACACATAAAGGGCACTTAATAAGTGTTACTTGAGTGATTGACTGACAAACTGTACTGAATTCAGAGAATGGATGGCACCAGGAACTGAGACAATCTTCTGAAAAAAACATTGGCCATGTTTGGACTGAAAGGTCTATGTGGGAGAGGGTGGTAATGGAGGGGGGGGTGTTGAAGGAGGAGGGGGATGGCTGTCTTTAACGTTTGGAAGAAAGATTCAATTTATTTCTGATCAACCCCAAAATTTGGAGCTAGGGTGGGGGTGCAAATTTCAGCTTGGAATCAGGACGAAGAAAGTGGGCTAAGAGAAACATGATTTCTCTGCAGCCTCTCATTTAGAAAGTGGCTGATCTGGGATTTCCCAACAATTAGATGTATCCCTAAATGGAAAGAGTTGCTCCTGGAAGTAATGGGTTCCTTCTCAATGGAGGTTTAGCAGTAGATCCTGGATCCTTACTGCTGGAGAATGTTATAGAGGGAATCCACATTTGGTTAAACTTGGCACAACAGTTGAAGGGGCTTAGATTTAGAAATGAAAGATAAATTGAGATCATTTAGAACCCCCCTCTTTGAAAAATGCTCCTTTCTGGGGAGGTAATTGTGGTTAAGTGACTTGCCCAGGGTCACACAATCAATACGTGTCTGAGGTCAGATTTGAATTCAAATCCTTCTGACTCCAGGGCCAGTGATTTATCCCCTCTGCCACCTAGATGCCCCCAAATGCCTTTTTAAAAGACATATTAGGGGCATCTGGGTTGTGTGGTAGATAGGGTGCCAGCACTGGGTTCAGAAGGACCTGAATTCAGGTCAAGCCTCAGACACTTGACATTTATTGGATGTGTGACCTTCGATGAGTCACTTAACTCTCATTGCCCCGCAAAGAAAAAAAAAAAGACATATTAACAGGTGCATAACAATCAAAAGCCTTAATCTAAGACAGGAGATTGTTCCGAGTAACGGAGTCCACCAGGCCAAGTTTGATGCACCTGGAAAACTGCCTGAGGTGTGTGGTTTTTGAGTCACGTTGTGAAGGACTGGAGGCACATGGATTGGCATTGGTCACTAGGGATGGGAATGGAGTCACCAGTGCATGGGCTGGGAAAAGTGCTCTGTAAGGAAGGGACTAAAAACAGCTGCCTTGGCTTGTACTGAGAGGGAGAAGAATTAATGGGAAGGCAGGTTGGTAAGAAGAGAGAATCTTTGTATTCCCGGAGAGCAGCGGAAGAGGAACCCACACTTGGGGGGAGGGTGGTGGGGGTGAGAAAACTAGGCTATTCAGAGAGTTCAAGGGCTCATTGTCTGAGGACAGGTATACATACATCTGCAAGGAAAAAACATCGTCCCTATTGCAAAAAATTCTCCAAAGACCTCCAAAGCATAGAAATGTCCACAGGACAGCTCCTGGGGCCCTGGGTAGGTGGGTCAAGCTAGACCCTTGCCAGCTAGTAGCTCTAGAGATACCAAAATGACAAAGAAGAGGCAGCCCAGGGATACAGGAATACCGGGACAATGGAGAGAGGGCACTGGACTTGGTGTCTGAGCATCTGGGTTCGAATCCTGCTTCTGATACTATGCAGAGACCTTGGGCAAGTCTCTGGGCCTCCATTTTCTCATCCATAAAATGAAGAGGTTGGATTGGATGGCTATTGAGGTACCTAGATCTCCGAGCCTGTGACTGGAAGGAGTGTAACTTGAGAAGAGCTGTGTTTAGTAGCTCATCTTGAGCCAGCTCTTTCCAGATTACGAAGTGCTTTTGACGTACATTATATTGTGGTGACCTCCCAAATAACCCTGTGAACTCAGTGCTGTGAGCATCCTCATCCCCATTTTATAGATGAGGAAAATCTGGAAGGTTGGGTGACCTGTCCAGAGACACATCTCTTTGGTGCTGTTGGTGGGATTCAAACCCAGGGCTCTCCAGACCCCAAGTGCAAGGCTCGTTCTGCTCAATCACATGGCCTTGCCAGATGGGTGTCACTCGGAAGGCTTTGGACAGCAAACCAGTTATCAGCATGTCAGCATCGAGCCCCCAGTAAGACGGCACTTTCTCAAGTCTGGCTCCTTAAAAGGAAGGTATTTCAGGCAGAGGCCGGAGTTTACAGAACAATCCTCCCCTCAGAGTTGTGTTTCCAAATGTCTGGACACTTTTCATGATACCTGACTTTCTTCTGGGGTGATAGTTATTCCCATCCAGTGAAAGTGTCCTCACTCGGCCTTCACTCGCCTGGGCTTTCTGCAACCCTTCCTGTTTCCTTATTTTGGCTCCTTCCTGTCATTCACCAGAATTTGCCCTGAGAGAATCAGTTCCCACAAGGACTAGAAAGTCCCTTGGTACCCGGAAAACAGACTGCCCTTGGAACATTGGCTTCAGGGTCTGGCTCAGCCACCTTCTAGATGTTCTGGGAGGCGCACCAATAAAGGAGGAGGTCACTGAGGTCTCTTTTCAACCCTAAAATGCTGCCACTTACCTCCTATATATGCATATAATAGTAGGGTGGCCAGGTGGCACAGTAGACAGTGTCTGGAGTCAGGAAGACTCATCTTCCTGAATTCAAATCTAGCCTCAGACACTTCCTAGCTGTGTGACCCTGAACAAGTCACTTCACCCTGTTTGCCTCAGTTTCCTCATCTGTAAAATGAAGGAAATGGAGAACTACTCCAGTATCTCTGCCAAAAACCCCCCAAATGGGGTCACAAAGAGTTGGGAATGGGGACAACAACAAAATATCTCCGTGACCTCTTCCCCCGGTGGAATGTAAGCTTCTTGAGGGAAGGAGCTCTGGTTTTGTTGTTGTGATAACAATATCCCACCTCTAGATTTACAAAGCACAGCTACTATGTGGTCTAGTGCCCATCTCATAGGATCTCTGTGAATGAAACACCATCTCCCCTCCCCACTGGACTGAGGAAACCCAGAGCTTCATTGTCTTCCCCAGAATCACGAGATCAGTCCTCATCCCAAGTGGGATTTGGATCCCACTTTTCTTCATACTCCACATCTACAGCTTGATCTGCTATGTGCCTGGGAACAAGCACTGCCAGCTACCTGGGGCTAGAGAATTTTAAGCTAGAGAAACTCCCTCTACCAGTGCAGAACAGCAGTGACTTCCTCCTCTTCCTCCTCCTCCTCCTCCTCTTCCTCTTCTTCTTCTTCTTCTTTTAAAAAGAATTTATATAATGCTTACTATGTGCCAGGGATTGTACTAAGCATATTACATTGATTATTTCAGTTGATCGTCACAATCTTGGGAAGCGGGGACTAATATTATCACCATTTTACAGGTGAGGAAACTTAGGCAAAGAGTTAAGTGACTTACCCAGGGTCACACAAATAGTGTCTGAGGCAGGATTTGAACTCAGATTTTACTGACTCCAGGCCTGCTGCCATATCCCCTGTGCTACCTACCTGCCCCAAATATATAGTCTGAGAGAGTTGCATAGATCATTGAGAAATTCAGTAACTAGCCCAGCATCACATAGTATTTATTGGTAAAAGGCTTGAACTCAGATCTCCTTAGCTCCCTTCTCTTTCCATCCGCTATACCAAAATGCTTTGCACATAGCAGGCATTTAAGAAATGCTCGTTGGATTGGACTGGTGAATAGAAGAAGAGACCCCAGGAAAAAGATCCGGGCCATTCCACTTTCAGAAAGACCGAGGAGGGTGAGGGACATCTACCCCTTCTTTCACCTTCTTGCCTTCCCTCCACCTCCCACAGCTAACCCATGAGGCTACTTACATAAGCGACAGGGTGGGCTTTGTCATTTATCTGCTCTGTCTGATCAATTCAGCAGCCAAGATGCTTACAGGAAATTCAAGACTCAAAGAGCATTGGGTGACCTGAGTGAGACAATCTGTCTGTCTACATGGATCTAATTAACCGGATAATTGCCAGACATTCAGCTCACTTTTGGCCCTACAGTCATAACTGAGAGTGTGCAGGGAAAAGATAAAACTGATGAGAGAATGGAATTGGGTTTGGATTTGGCATCTGGAGATGTGGGTTCAAACTCCAGCACTGATACTTGTGTGATTTGGGGAAAGTCAGTTTACTTTTTCAGACCTGTTTCCTTATCAGTCAATTAGGAGGTTCCTGCTAATGGCTCTGACGGAGGAAAGGGGCCTCATCATCATCCAGACAGGGCAGGCAGGTGGCACAGTGGATAGAACATCTGGATCTGGTCACAGACACTTGCTAGCTTTATGACCCTGGGCAAGGCGCTTTACTCTGCCTGTTTCCTCATCTGTAAAATGATCTGGAGCTAGAAATGGCAAACCACTCTAGTATCTCTGCCAAGCAAACCCCAAATGGGGTCACTAAGAGTTAGACATGCCTGAAAGGATCGAACAGCAAGTACGAGACACTGTGCTAAGCGATGGGTTATAGGCACGGTCCTTGGAGATTATCTAGCAGTCCTCCTGTTGCCATTTGAATTTTTTGGGGGATGGGGCCTTGAGGGTTAAGTGACTTGCCCAGGGTCACAGAGCTAGTAAGTGTCAAGTGTCTGAGGCCAGATTTGAACTCAGGTCCCCCTGAATGCAAGGCTGGTGCTTTATCCATTGTGCCACCTAGATGTCCCCTACCATTTGAATTTTGGGAATGGAGGTCAGAAGCAGCTTAGGATCAGGGTTTTGCCCCCCCCCCCAGGGAAGTAGGGCTGTACCAGTAGTCAAATGCCTGTTGTCTTGAAGGTGGGAAGGAAACAACAACCCTGAGAGCCTTGATCTGTCCATTGTCTGGTCCTTTGGATGATGCTGATGGGCATGGGATAAAGAAATAGAGGGTTAGACTCATTTCCTTCTTTTCTTCCCCCCTCCCCAATCCTGGTAAACTTCTTCTACCCTATCTCCTCCATGGAAAAGGTGAGAGGGAGCAGAAGATTGGGGGATTGAGGGGCTTTCGGAGGCTTTCTCCTCATTTGACAGATGAAGAAACTGAGGCATGTCAAGACACTTGCCTGAGCAGTCCTCTAACTCCAGGACCAGTGTTCTTTCTGCCAAACCCCTCTGCCCCCGCTAGATGTGGAAGGGCAAATAAAGAGAACTCGGCAATCCCACTCCCCCCCTTGTCTTCCTGACGAGGAACCAGAGGTCAAACTCAGGGAAATGACTAGCCAAGGTCATATAGTGAGTCAGTGGGAAGACAAGGACTGGCTTCCAGGGCTCCTGACCCTTAGTTTAGAGTTCTCTAAAGTTCTCCTACAAGTGGGAGAAAGATAAACTCATCAGAAAATAGCCGAATTCCTTAGCCGCCCCTTCCGGCCCTTTGGAGGAGCACTCCCAATTCTCCCAGGAGGGGAGCCTTCCCACTGCCACCCACCCCTTCCCTCCACTAAGCCTCCCTTCCTCCTCTGCAGAAAGGGTAGACTCCTCGAGGCACACACGAGACACAGAGAGATACGGGGAGAAGAGCCTACTAAGGCAAAGTGAAGTATAGAAAAAGACAGCAATGTACACAGTGACTACAATGATGCAAACGGGGGGGGGGGATCATCATCAACAAAACAACGGAAACCAAACCCTATGAAATGACAAAGACCAAGCTCGGTTCCAGGGAAAAGATGGGAGAATACACCTCCATCTGCTCTTTGGAAGAAGTGGGAGTCTGTGGGTGAGGAATACTATCAGAAGGACAGTCATTTCCCCCTTGTGTTGGTTCATTTTCCTGAATTGATTTCCCCTTTCTTTTTTATACTATGTTATAAGGAATGGGTCCCTTAAAAACAAAGGGAGTGGGGGCAGCCAGGTGGCGCAGTGGATAAAGCACCAGCCCTGGATTCAGGAGTACCTGAGTTCAAATCCGACCTCAGACACTTAACACTTACTAGCTGTGTGACCCTGGGCAAGTCACTTAACCCCAACTGCCTTACCGGAAAAAACAAAACAAAACAAAACAAAACAAAACAAAACAAAAAAACAAAGGGAGTGGGTCAGGAAAGGGATACAGTAGGAAATATAAGTGGTGTCAAACATACATATATGCATACATACATATATATGTATGTGTGTAATTTTATTTTGAAAAGGGAAGGTTAAAAAAGAAAAGAAAAGGGAAGGTCCTCTCTCCTCTCCTCTCCTCTCCTCTCCTCTCCTCTCCTCTCCTCTCCTCTCCTCTCCTCTCCTCTCCTCTCCTCTCCTCTCCTCTCCTCTCCTCTCCTCTCCTCTCCTCTCCTCTCCTCTCCTCTCCTCTCCTCTCCTCTCCTCTCCTCTCCTCTCCTCTCCTCTCCTCTCCTCTCCTCTCCTCAGTTTTAGAGAGTGGTTTGTGTTAAGTGACTTGTCCAGGACCTCACAGCCAGGATTAAACAGAGAGAAGACCCAAACCCAGGTCTTCCTAACTTTGAGGTCAGCTCTCTTACCACTGTGCAATCCTGCCTCTCAAGTACTGAATAGTGGCTTGGGTACATCCACTGTAGCCTCCACAACTTCACTTGTTTCATCTTTAGGGCCTCTCTTGGGTCCAATATAGAGGAAACTCTCAGTTCACTGGGATGCCAAGTACCTCTTAATCAAAATCATTTATCTTTCTCATTAGGAGAAAGAGGAACAGAAAAAAGTAAGTTGACTGGAGTCAGATGGCCTGGGTTCATTTCTTGGCTTTCTATTACTTTCTACCTGTATGACCTTGGGTAAGTCATTTAAAATCACTTTGTGCCTCTGTTTCTTCACTGGGAAAATGAAGAAGGTGAACTAGGTATTTTCAAAGTCTCTTTAAATTCTACTGTAAATTTATGATTTATGTACATAAATAAAATAAAATATATGTCTATATACAATGCATACATGCAATGTGTATATACATAACGCACACATACAAATATATTCATATACACATGCATACATATGTTTAAAAACTCTGCCTAATCAATGTTCCTGGGTTGTCACACATTCAGACCCTTCTCATGGGTCCTCTTGGAGGAGATGAGCTGGGCTACAGTGATGGCATGATGGATGGGTCATCTAGGGCCTGGGGCTTGTCTCAGCTCTGCCGCCAAATGACTGTATAATCTTGAACACGGCACTTGTCCTTTTGCAGCCTCAGTTTCCCTCCTCTGTAAAGTGAGGGGATCGGCCTTTGGGATTCTTCCTCTGTGGTGGCCTTACATTACAACTTCAGTTCACAGTCCTCCCCCAAAGGCACTTCAAGATCCCTGATCCCCAAAGGAGGCCTGAGTGAGCTCTCAGAGCTTGCTTGGCCATCAGGACAGGGACAAGAATGTGCTGACAGAGGGTCAGCATGGCTGGGTAAATGCTAACCAGAATGCTCTCCCAGGCCAAACAGGAGAGTAAGCCTTATTGTACACACTCAGGCTCTAGAGAACATTTCTTTTCAGCCTTTCCCCAAGTCCTTCCATTCCGTCAGTAGAAATCTGAGCTTATGGAAGAATTCCATTTTTTAGATAGAATGAATACAGTTTAAATATTTTCCTATGGAAATGGGGAATTAATAATAAAGAATGATTATTGATGAACAACAATAGTAACTGTCATGATCATCACTGAAAGACAGGAGTGTTATAGTGTCAGAATTGGGAAGCTTGAGCTCTGCCTCAGACATCTACTGCCCTGTTTGAGCGATTCTCGCAGGTCAGTTCATTTCTCAGTGCCTCCAGGCAACTTGCAAAGCCTGTGGAGATCTGACCCAGGACAAGGAGTTGCCTCACCTGCAGTTCCTTACTCTGACTTGTCCAAAACAACAACAGAAAACCCTTGTATCAATACAGGGCTATACATTTTGTAAAGGGTTTCATACAAATTATCTCCATTCATCTGCAAGCAATCCTGTGTCATTATTATGCTCATTTTGCAGATGATGAAACTGAGGTAGCAGAAGGTGAAGTGACTTGCCCAGGTTCACATACCTAATAAGTGTCTAAGACTGGATTTGAACTCCAGGCCTAGTGTGGAACCACTATAGACAGAGGAAAGAGACCTGCATATGTTGCTATTTTTAAAAAATGACTGGATGACTATGAATGTTGCTTTTGGGGGAAAATCACCTCAAATTTTTCTAATGAGTTGATCCAAAGTGGAATAGCTGGTTTGGGAAGGTAGTGAGTTCTCCATCCCTGGAGGTATTCAAATGAATTCTGGATGAACCCTTCCTTGTCCTGGGTTTTGTGGAAGGAATTCCTGTTTGGGTAATTGTTGACCATGATGGGTGCTGAGGCTCCTTCCTCAGCTAGTGACCCCCAGAGGTGGGATTCCGGAGTCAGGTACACCCCTCAACTCCAGAACCAGGGCTGTTTTTAAGTGGGGAGAACCAGTGACACCACAGCCTAGGCAGGTGCTTGGGAGGGTAAAGGGCTTGGATTGAGGAAAGGGAAAAAATGCTGTCTGGGGGAGCCTGGGAACATTTCCGCAGGCCTAAGGGGTTAGACAAACACTTGCAAGTCTCCTCAAGAACAGTCTTACATAAGCTTGGGATGGGGCGCAGGAGCTCAGGTGTGCTCTGGTGCAGCCTGCCTCGGCCCCCGGGCTGCCCTGGTGGCTGTCTCAGCTGTCAGATGGATTTCCAAAGGAGCAGCTGCACCTGCACCCCGCTGGCCTCTCCCCCTCCACACACACATAGCTGCAGGACCAGGCTTGTGCCCAGAAGCTGGGGCTGGTGGGAGCTCACAGGCAGGGGCATGGCCCAGGGAGCCAGACCCTTTCACCCACCTCCCTGCAATGAGGAGAGAGAAGGTATCAGCAGGAGGCCGGGCAGAGCCTGCCCAGGAGAATGACCGTTGGGTGGTGAAGGGTCCTAAATTAGAACACTTCGGATCCCGGCTCTAGAGCCCGGGGGGGGGGGGGGGCGGTGAGGAAGGGGAGTACCCAGAAACCTCTACTGAGGATGAAACGACCCTAGATTCAGAGCCTCTCACTTTACCCATGAGGCATAGGGACGTCACAGATCACACAGATGTGAAGATTTTAAGCTCAGGGGTAGGATTCGAACCTCCAACTTCAGGCTGGGGCTTTCTTTCCTCAGTAATACCAGCACTGCCCCCTGGATACCTGCTTAAAAGACCTTGGAAGGAGTTCATGTCCAGGCATAAACATGAGGATCCCAGTTTGTGGTGTCAAAGCGGGGTGCTGCCCTTTGGGCTCCCTGATTAGAGAAGCTTACACATACATAATTAGCCAACAGGGTGCTGATGGTGAACTCAGCCTGCCAGCAGTGTTAATAAAGAGGGAGAGAGGGGAGAAGGAAAAAAGGAAGGAGGGAAGGAGGAAGGGAGGGAGGAAAAGGAAAGGAAAGAAAGAAAAAGAAAAAAGAACAGAACAGAAAAGGGGGAGCAGGTTTGGAACTGGGCTGGCTACAGAATCCCCTCTTCTCTGGCTCTCTCCCTAGCTCAGTGCTGCAACTAGACCCTATGGCTGGCTTTACATTTAAAAAAAAGAAAGGGAAAGAAGCCCACGTGTTTGTATCTAGGTCCCTGGCAGGGATGTGCCTCTGGGAGGGCCAGCAATCTATTTAATGACTCCATTGACGTCAATAGCATAACTGAAATACTCTGGAGCCTGCCGGCTTCCAAGGGGGTGGGTTGTGTTTGTCAGTGTCAGGAAAACATGAGATGGAGTCTGGCCTGGATTGGACTTCTCCCTCCTCTTCTGGCCTGCCAGGGAGACCTGGGGTGGGGGTGGGGGGCCCTCCCTCCACGCCCAAGCAGACCAGCTTGGTCCCAGAGCCACGTCAAAATCTCAAAATGAATTTCTGAGCTGGTTCAATTGCTTCAAAGCAGAGAGGGCTTGATTTGGGGCAATTTTAGCTCAAGGGGTACATTTGAACTATTCACGCTTTTTGAGCTAAAGGCTCAGTTTCTAAGGCGACCCCATGCTTAATTTTAGACATGCATGAAATAATTGCCAATAAAGAGAGAGTGCATAGGGCTGGGAGCTGGGCCTCTCTCTCCATCAGGGATGACTCCTGAAGTTCTTAGGGATCATCTATCTAGTCCAACCCCCTTATTTATGGAAAAGGGACTGAGGTCCAGGGACATTCAGTGGTTTGCCCACTTCAAGCAGGAAGTAAGTGGTCCTTGCTTGGTATCATGTTGCTTTGTAGAGAAGGTGGGGAGTGATATTCTAGTTCACAATTCCACAGCCTATTCTAGCCTGAAGAATCCCTCTCTTAGGGCTCAGCAAGTCCTAAGAGCCACGACCTAATCCTCTCATTTTACAGATGAGAAGACTGAGGCCAAGAAATCAAACCAAAACCAACGCTGAATTTTGAATCAGGAGCCCCAGGGTCCTCTCCAAAGTACCACCTCTGTGTTGCTAACTACATCACTCAAGGCCCTGAGCCTATTTGCCCTGTCTAATGCGGGGGGGGGGGGGGACGAGGACTAGATTGTCCCAAGGACTGCGTCTATCCACTCACTCCCAGGTAACATTGCTGCTGCCCAGCAGGAATCACTGCTGACATGCATATAGCACTTTTAGGCTTTTGCAAAATGATTTCTGTGCATTTCTTTTTCATCTGAACCCCTCCAGGGATGGGTTGTTATTGTCCCTACTTTACAAACAAGGGAACTGAGGGTCAGAGGAGTTAATAGACTTGCTTGGGGTCCCATCACTAGGAAATGTCAAAGGAAGGGAAAGGAATAAGCATTTATATAGCACCTAATATATGCCAGGCACTGTGCTTTTACAAAGGTAATCTCATTTGATCCCCACAAAAATCCTTTGAGGAAACTTAGGCAAACTGGGCTAAAGTGACTTGCCCAGGATCACGCAGCTAATAAGAGTCTGAAGCAGGCCTTCCTGACACCGGGCCCAGCGCTCTATCCATTGCCCTGCCAATTGCCATGATAATTCAAACTCGGGTCACTCCTGATGTCCGGCTCTCTACCCACTGAACAACACTGCCCAGTGACTCTATCTAGAAAACTGAGGGCAGACTGTTTTCCTTGTCTGACTCTTGATGCCTGCTCCTTTCCTGTGGCAGCAGCTGTGGCCTTCCCCAGTAACAGAAAATGTTGTTTCTGTTTGCCCACGTGTGTTGTAAGCTGGCTTCAGAAGTCTTGCTTAATTGGAGAAACCAGCCGAAAGTTCCGTTTTTTTGGTTGGGCTTCATTTCCAGTCACATGAGGTGCCTCCACTGGTGAGCCCTCGCTAAAGTTCCCACAGAGCTTTTCACAATGTCCAAGAGGGCTCATCCCCCATCCCCGGGGACCGGCCTGACAACGTCAAAGGATTTTTACTCATCCTCAGCTTCTCCTCTCCACAGAATTAACAGTTACCCAACCTTCCCATTTACTCCATGTTTGAAACAGAACAAGTTCACTTGGCACACCCATACCTTAAAAAAAAAAAAAAGAAAGAAAAAACAAACCAGAACGTGGGGCATTCAGCCGTCATGTAAAGGCTTGTGAAAAACCCGTACAGAATGAGCAGAAACACGGAGAGAGGATGAGAATACAAACCCAGCTAAGGGAAATTCTGCTCTTTTATCAACTGATAAAGAAATCATTCTTTTTCTCAGAATGCCTTTGTGAGACAAGGAACTTGGATTCCCTCAAGAGTTCAAAAGGATCTCTGTGGCCTGCCACTTTCTTGTGCCAACATGCTGTAATCGTTAATGGAAAACCCTCCACGGTACTGCCCTTGACAACAATACATTTCTGGGTACAGCTGAGCCCCACTGGGCAACATGTGTGGAAGCTCCAGCTGCTGGGGCTGGGGCTGGCCTCAGGCCTCTAGTTGTCATTTGGGGAAAGGATGGGGACAAAATGGGGACAATTTTGTACCAAACGTGTCTACCTCCAAAGGGCCCTGGCATCCTGGATGACTCTTCCTTATGAAATGACCTTTGCCTATCTGAGAAAGTATCTCACTTGTGTTCCTGACAGAGAGATAGGATCGGCATGGAACAGGAGGAGAGAGCTATCTGGATTGCATGTGACCCAGAGCTCCATCTCTTTAGCCTCAATAAGCTCCCAGAGATGCCCAGGGACTGCATCTCCTCCGGGAATGGGGAGGATGGACTCATGGCTCAGAAGAACTCCAAAAAATCAAAATTACAGGTGAGCCAAAGAACACTGGAAATATACGTGGAGGACAGCAGCAGGCGGCACATCTTACTGACTTTAAAATTCTTTATTAGTGCCTTTGGGTTTGTATATTGTCGTCTTTTCCCAAAATTGGACCCCCTTGAATCGATCTATTCCTTTTAACAAAGAAACACATCTGACAAAGTGACCGGTTCTTCCAGGGCACACGGTAATCTGCCCCTGTTGAACTCCAGCTCTTTACTGATGGGGAGGAAGTATGTTTTATCATCTGTTTTCTGGGTCCAAAATTTGATATTTCAGTGACTTTTCCCTCATTTATTTTCTGGTCTTTTTTTCTCTTTCTTTTGTGTACTAGGGCAGCTGGGTGATGTTGGACCACCTGAGTTCAAATCCTAGCCCAACATAGACTGGCTGTAAGTCACTTAACTGCCGTTTTCTTCAGTTTCCTCACTGATAAAATGGGATTAATAATAGTGCTTCTCTCCCAAGGTTATTAGATGGTATTTGTAAGGTGCTCTATAAATCTTAAAGTACAATAGAAGTGCTAGCTACTTATTATTAGTCACAGTGTATATTTACTGGTTAATGGAAGAAACTCCAGGGCTCACCACGTCCAAACCCCTCATGTTATAAAGTGGAGAACCTCGAGATCCGAGCCACTGAACGACCTGCTCAAGATCATACAGTTAACATGTGGCCGAGCTGGTGTTTGAACCGGAATCCTTAGACTCCCAAGGCCAGAGCTCTTCCCCCTTTATAAAGCCTCACTCTGGCGTTCTTCACTCTGTATCAGCTCACACACATCTTCCCCTGATCTTTAAATTTCTCTGGTCCTTCCTTCCTTCCTTTCTGGAATAAAACAAGCATTTCCATAAACATAGTATAATAAAAAAGATGATTGCACATGAAATCTGTTATGTACAACTTGCTATTCCTTTTAAATATATAATAATGTTATCATGAAAATTTCTTTTTTCCCTTTTTTCTTCCCTTCTCCCATCCTTTATTTCTTCAGAGTAACATTCATTGGCCCCAGTGGATTTAACTATTTCCTGCTGAAGTATTTCCCAAAGGATGACTTGAGTATAAGAAATTTCATGACTATTTTACAGGAAATGGGTGAATGTATGCCTCTGTAACTCTTGCAATTTGGTAAAAATCAAATGCTTGCTCTGCCTACTGCTTTCCTTCCCCTCCCTCTTTTTCTTTCCTTCCTTTCCTCCATTTCTATGCCCCTTCTTTGGTCATTTAGTTCTTTAGTAAATCTCTCTTTTGCCCTCATTTTCCAAACCAAGAGCACAGATGCCCATGGGATCTTGTGTCAGAACAGATCCACTTGTGACACAGAGAACAAGAGAAGTACTAGTAGATGAGAAACTTCAGGGAGACTCAATATTTTTACCCATAGTCTCTAACCCAGAGCCCAGAAGCAGCCAAGAAGACAGTGGGTTTGACTGATTTCTAGCCAATTTCTCTAAGATTTTGCTAAAGAGATGTCTTGGAAACATAAGCTGGGAAGGGGTTTCACAGTTAGCATAAGGGACCACTCAGAGCCTTGTGGTTCAGGTAAACAATTACTTTACTAGACACATTCATTCCCAGTGACACTTAGGGAAAAGTAGCTCATGGCCTACAAGAAGTTTTGTAAAATCAGCAAATAAGGAAGTCCCAAAGGAATCTCCAAAGCTTCCTGCTTAGTACATGAAACAGTCCTGCTATATTCATTCACCCAAAAGGCCAACAAAGAGTTTTCAGGTCAATCCGCTTCCATGTTGGTTGGTTGGTTGGTCGGTTTCTGGGTTGGTTGGTTGTTGTCCTTCATGCTTGAAGAAGACCAAAATGGCATCACTATGTTGGGGTGATTCCATGTAAAATTAACTTAAATATCATACACAGTGTCCTAGCTCACAATAGCCCAGGGATAGGGAAAGGAGTTAAGTCAAGCTGCCCCAGATCAATATCATACCATCCTTGACCATGCCGGTCATCAGAAAGGGAAGCAGCGATCACTAGGAGGCAGCATGGGTTCACCAAGAACAGGCCACATCAAAATATCTGCATTTGCTTTCTTTTGGATAGAGACAACTAATCTAGTACCAGGAGGACACTTCTGAGATTGTACACCTAGATTTTGACAAACTGCTTGATCAAAGTGTCTTAGCCGATTCTTATTGTCAAGATGTATTCCTTTCATGTGTGGTTTGGACCAGAGGGCTGTAGAAGGTGGTTGATAGTTTTAGGTATATTTGGAACTAAATACATGACTGAATAATCTTTAACAGACTGATATCAATTCAGAGGAGGGTACATCGTGGAAGGGTGCCAGGCAATATATTCTTTACTCTTTGTTACTTAACAGTTTTGTCAACAATGTGGACAGAGGCAAAGATGGCAGGTTTCTCAAATATGCAGATGGAATAAAGTTGGGAGGGATACCTAAGACACTGGACATTAGAATCAGGATCTGAAAAAAAAATCTCAAAAGACTAGAACAAGATGCCAAATCCAATAATGTGAAAGTTAATGGAAGTGAATATAAAATCATAAACCTAGAGTTAAAAAAATCAATGTCACAAGTAAAAGAGAGGGGAGACATGGCCTGATGACCATCCCCATGAAAGAGATCTCAGACATTTTAGTGGATGGAAGCTCCGTGTGAATCAACAGGATGGTGTGGCAGCCAAAAATGCCAATTTAATTTTAGGTGTTAACAGAGACATCATGCCCAGAATGAGGTAGGACTCTTCTCTGCCTCAGTCAGACCATAGTTATAGTACTATGGCTAGTCATTCACCTACTTCCAAATTCACCTGACAAACTAAGCTAGAATCCAGAGGGTGACCAAGCTGATGAAAGGACTGGAAATGAGGCCATAGGAAGGATGAGAAATATCATCTTGAAGATGAGGTTGAAGGAGGACATCACAGCTCACTTCATGTCTCTGAAGGGCTGTCACAGGGAAGAGGGATTAGCTTTCTTTTGTTTGGCCCCTGAAGGAGGAAGCAGGAGTAATGGGTGGGAGTTGTTTAATGTCAGGACATGCTTCTCAATGATCAAAGCTGGGCTGTCGTAGGGTCTTAAGTGAAGAAGACTCATTCATAAGGGCTCCTTTAGAGGCGACTTCTGAGTCAGGATAGACTGAAGGAGGGCTCTCCTAATGTTGAGATTCTAAAGTGTTGGGATTGTTCACCAGTGACTATGGCTACAGAGAGCACGATTCTCCCTGTATTCACTCGACATTTCTGTTTTGTGGCCGAGTGTTTTCACTGAAGACTCCAAACGACTCTAGAATCCAATGCCTGCTCTCTACCCTCTACCACCTCTCAGTTCAGGCCCTTAGCCTGTATTGCCCTGGATTATTGCAATAATCTCCTTAGATCTCTCTGCCTCAAGACTCTCCCCACTCAAAGCCATCGTTCCCTCTGCAGACAAATAGATCTTCCAAAAGTACAGGTCTGGCCATATTGCCCTTACTCAGTAAACCTCCTATTTATCACCTCTGGTATCACATACGAGATCTGCTGATTGGCATTTAAAACCCTTTACAACAAGTCTCCTACCTACATTTCCAGTCTTTATTCCTTTCCACAATTCAGTCACAGAGACCTCCTTAATATTCCTCATATAATCCCTTGCCTTGCCAAGGCAAATCCTTTAACGTGTACAAGTGATCCCCTCCCTTCCTATCTTCTTGAAGGGATTGTCCTCTCTGCCATCTCCGCTCTCTCACTCACCTCCTACCTCTCCCTCCCTGTTTTCCGGCTGCTTCCCTTCTAACTACAAACATGTCCATGGCTTCAAAAAACTCTCATGGGATTCATCCATCCTCACTAGCTGTCATCTCATAGCTCTCTTCCCTATTATGGCTACACCCCTGGAGAAGGCACCTAATGTACTCTCTTTGTAACCCTACAGTGCAGCTAACTCAACATCCAACTGAAACAACTCTTCTTAAAGATACCAGGGGACGAAACAAATCGAATGGACTTTTCTCCTTTTTGCAGATTTTCTTGCTTCTTGACTTCTCTGAGGCCTTTGGTACCATTGGCCACCCTCTTCTTTTTGATACTCCCTTCTTTCTCTAAGGTCTCCCCAGCTTTGGGTGGCATTGTTCTCTCCTGGTTTTCCTCCTACTCATTGGACTGTTCTTTGTTGGTCTCCTTCGCTGCATCTTCATTCAGGTTAGGCTGGCCAACCATTGCAAGTCCACCATAGTCCTGTGTTGGATCCTCTTCTCTTCTCTCTTTGTGCTACTTTATTTGACAAAGTCATCACCTCTCATGCACTCAATGATCATCTCTATTCTGAGGATTCTCAAGTCTCCTTAACTGGCCCTAACCTCTCTGCTGACCTCCAGGCTCACAGCTCCAGCTGCCTATTGGACATTTGGAACTGGATGCCTCTTAAACCCAACATATTGAAATTGAATGATCTTTTTTTTTTCTTTTCTGGGCAATGAGGGTTAAGTGACTTGCACATGGTCACACAGCTAGTGAAGTGTCAAGTGTCTGAGATCGGATTTGAACTCAGGTCCTCCTGAATCCAAGGTTGATGCTTCATCCACTTTGCCACCTAGCTGCCCCTTGAATGATCTTCCAACCCAAATTCCCTAAATTCTTCCTCACTTCCCTATTACTGTTTAGGGTACTACCATCCTCCTAGTCACTCAGACTCACCACCCAGGTGTCGTCCTTGACTCCTCCCTCTCTCTCACCCTGCCCTATGCAATCTGTTGATAATTCCTGTTGATGTGACCCTTGTAGCATTTCTTGTATTGAGCCCCTTCTGTCCTCTGACACTGCCATCACCCTGGGGCACCTGCCCTCCTGCAGTAGATGGTTGGTTGTGTCCCTGTCACACATCTTTCCCCTCTAGGTGATCCTTCACTCAGCTATTAACATGATTTTCCTAAAAGCACAGGTCCAAGCACATCACACCTGTACTCAGTAAACTCCCCTCTTGTTTCTGGGATCAAATACACAATCTTCCGAACACCTTCATCCCCGGTACCCTTCTCCTTTTCCAGCTTTCCCAAATCTCACTCCCCACCACTCACTCTTCAGGCCAGTCACACCGGCCTCCTGGCTGTCCCTGCGACAAGTCTCAGGGCATTTTCCCTGGCTGGCTCCCATCCTCCTCATCTCTGCAGCCTGGTTTCCTGAGGGTCCCAGTTAAAGCCCCACCCTTGACGAGAAGGCTTCACCCTTCATACCAGTGCTTTGGCTGTTGGTTATCTCCCATTTATCCGCATATTCTTCCCACTCCAAACCATCCTGACCTTGAGGTTAACACCCTCTATACAACTTCTTTGTATGTAGTTGTTTGCATAATGCCTCCCTAACAGACTCTTAGCTGCTTCTGAGTGACCAGGGATTGTCTTTGATTGCATTGATATTTCAGACACTTATGCCTGGCATACAGTAGAAGCCAAATCACTGCTTATTGGCTGACCCCAAGTACACCTCTCTGTCCACTATCCTGCCTAGATGGCTCCTAGTCACCGTCTTCTTTCTTGCTCCTCTGCTCAGTCGCATCAGTTCCTGCAGCTCTTGGCACTGCTAGCCGGTTCCACTTCCTGTACACTCATCCTGGTCAGTTTCAGAATCAGCCCCCTCTCCTGGTTCTGCTCCCACCCCTGTAACTGTTCATTCTTTGTTCCCTCCCTGGCTCCTCATCCTCTTCTGAACCTCTTAATGTGGGTTTTTCCTGAGGTTATGTCATTGCCCCCCCTCCCCTTTCCTCTTTCTATCCTTTGATGATCTCATTTACTCCCATGACTTCAACTACCACCTACAGGCAGATGACTCCCAACTCTCTATCTCTTTATCTTAGTCCTAATCTCTCTTCTGGGTTCGAGATGTGAATCTCTAACTTATGACAGGCTCTCTAGTCAATGATTTCACAGTGGCATGATATTTAGTACTCTACAGAAGGTTAGAGAGGATTCAGTCCAGCCATTTCATCCAGAACTGAGCTTCCAAGAAGGGAAATTACTTGGAGAAGGTCCTACATGTAGAGTGGCAGAAAGTACTGTCCATAACTGCTCCACAACTTTCTGTTTCAGACTTGGGGGTGGAGCTGTTGATTAATCTTTGCTTCCTCCTCTGTACTATGAGGAGCTTGGATCAGGTCACCTCTAAGCTCCCTTCCAAATCCAAATCAATGTTGGCCAGATTCCAGCCAAGCCACTTTTTCCTCATTTCCCAAACCAAGCTCGGTTTGACCCCAGTGAGAATCAGAGCCAGGTCCTGTGACTCTAACTAAACCCAATGCCCTTTCCACTATTCCATGTTAATGATCAATGGGAGAGGCAACTGAGCCCTTTTTCCTGACAATTAACTTTTCAAATGAATCACGGATAGAACATAATCCAGAAGAAAGAGCAATAGGTCTTGAGTCAGAGGACCTGGGTTCAAATTTCACTTATACATCCTTTACTAACTGTAGTTTTGAGTGAATCACTTAATCACTCAATTTCCTCAACTGTAAAATGAAGGGTTTGGACCACATGGCCTCTTTGATCTCTTCCAGACTTATATCTATGATCTTTGCTTCACCAATATATTAAATACTTCTTTTTTTTTTAGTGAGGCAATTGGGGTTAAGTGACTTGCCCAGGGTCACACAGCTAGTAAGTGTTAAGTGTCCGAGGCTGGATTTGAACCCAGGTACTCCTGAATCCAGGGCCAGTGCTCTATCCACTGCACCACTTAGCTGCCCCTAAATACTTCTTTTATGAGGGTTTTCACTTTTCTTGGTCCATATCTATATATTGATTAATGGACCACACCAATCAATGATGTCTTTTAGGCAGTGATCATGAAGAGGATGAAGCAATTTGTTTTGACTTCTGCATTTCTTCCTGTCCTGTTTTCTGTAGGTGAAGGCAGAACTCATTCCAGGGACAGAAAAAGAAATAAGGTCTTTTAATAGGGGCACTTAAAACACAGACACAAAACCCTCTAAGAATAGTCCAATCTCTGTGATTGAAGAAGACCCCTTTCAAACCATAACCCCCAGTTCACAACCCCTAATACGATGCTCCCAAACCCTCTTGCATCCATCCCCCTTCCGAGTTGGCATCTTAATGCTCCTTTGCCATAGACTGAGAGATACTCAAAGAACAGGAAGAATCTTCCTGGTGCCTAGAAACTGATAAAAAGAATAAAACACAGGTTGTATTACTCCTCCTTCCTCTTCTGCCTGTGGTTAAACGTGAAGGAGATTCTTGAACCTATAATTACATAATCATTGGTATCGCCACAAAAAGGCCAGTTCCTTTTGAAAAAGTTTCTTTCTAAACCCCCTAATTGGTATTATAGCTGCCTTACCACCCTGCCTTCCAGACATCACCACTAGGCTTGCCAGTTGCCAAGTCGCCTTTACTGTGCCAAGAATCGCATCATCATTTTTCCAAAGGGAGAGCTGGCTCCGAGATGGGTTGTTTATAGCCATACATTTCATATTTTTCCTGACTGTGTGTCACCATTAATGACAAAACCATGAAAAACGAGTTGAGATTGTCTCATTGACGTCAGAAGCACCTTGATGAATCCAGCGGACCCAAATCAGAGCGCCAATGTCTCGCTGCCCCGCCAACATCATGACATGCCAGTGGTTTCCATCCTTCTCTCTTTGATCTTGAAGGTTCTAGCACCGGTTATTTAAAAAATAAACACACTCTATAGAGATTCTCTGGATGGAGCCTCTGAAGAAAATAATACTTCGAACACCCCCAGGCTTTTGAAGTTTTAAGATAAAGAACTTTTCATTTCCTTTGATTTCATATCACACAGCTCTATAGGTAATCACTCTCCTTTCTTCTTTCTCTCCTCCACTCTCCCACCCTCCCTATTTCCTTTTTCCCCCATCTATTTTCCTCCTCCCCATCTCTCTTCTCCCCTTCTCTTTCTTTTCCTCTTTTCTCTTCTCCTTTCCTCCTCTTTCCTGATCATCCTCTGCCTCCCTCTCTTTCTCTCCTCTCTGTTTTTCTCTTCTCTTTGTCTCTGTCCTTTCTGTGTCTGTCTCTCCTCTCTGCCTTCCTTCTCTTTCTCATTACATGCACACACACTCACATTCACACATTCACACTCACACTCACACAGACACAGACACACATACACAGTGGCATTTTTTTTTTGAGCTATTAAAATAGTTGACCAACACTTTTCCTTCACTAACAGTCCCTTTAGGGCAGAATCTGTTTCTTTTCATCTCCATCTTCTATCCCCCAGTGCAAAGCACCATTCCTTATACAACTACAAATCCATCTCTGATCTCTCTGATGTAGCCCCTCCCTCTAACATTACACAGCTCAAGCCATCCATTTGTGACTGTTGCTCACATGGTCTTCTCATAAGTTCTTCACAAGGGTTTTGGCCATAGCACAGAGGGCCCTTTTCAAAGATGTTCAGAGGATAGCACTGAAAAGAAAGTTGTGGTCTGTGCAGATCACTTCGAAAAACCTAAGAACTCTGACCCACACATTGACCAACCATGTTTCTAGGGGATAGATGGTGAAGCCTGCTGCTCACCTCTTGACAGAAAAGGATTCAAGATATAGATTCAAGATATAGAATGAGACAAACATGGGAATCTTCTTTGCATGAATATGAAATTTTGTTACAAGGTTTTTGTTCTTTTTTTCCCTTTCAGTGGTGGAGGAGGTAGATAAAATAATTTTCTGTTAATTACAATTTAAATATGATTTAAAAAAAGATATGGTCTGTTCATTGGTTGTCTTTGTTCTTGTTATATGCCCAGGCCATCTTACTTTTTGATCAGATTCTTCTTTGATGACATTCTTCTTTCTCTCTTCCACTCTCTTGCTCTCCCTCTATCCCCTTTCCCTCCCCCCCTCTATTTTCCTTCTCCCCATCTTTCTCTTCTCCCCTTCTCTTTCTTTTCCCCTTCTCTCTTCTCCTATCATCCTCTTTCCTGCTGGAGAATTACTATAGGAAAGCTCCGCCATGAGGAGAAGATGTCTGAGGGCAAGCCAAGCAGTTTTCCTTGGCGTCAGGAAGTGGCGTTTGCTTGGGCGTACTGTCTATAAAAGAGGCAAGGCTTGCTCTCTCAGGCTCTTTCATCTGGACTCTCATGGAGAGTGGAGCTAAATGCGCTCTCCCTTTGATAAATAGATGAATCTAGGCCTCTTTTTCTCTCTCTTCACCAAATTCTTATTCTCCTTAATAAATGCTTAAAAGGCTAACTCTTGCTAAAGCTTATAATTTATTGGCGACCACTCAATAGATACTTTAGACAAGCTAGAATTTTAGCTTGTTACATGGGTAACATGGTATAGTCTCCTCACATCCAACACAAGCCCAATACCATTGTTCAACCCATTCTCTCCATCCCTTCCTGTCTTCTACAGCATAAAAAATCCATTATTTATTTATTTTTTTAAATTTTGCCTCCCTGGGTCCTTGTAACGATCAAATAAGATAGCATTTGTAAAGTGCTTTGCAAACCTTAAAGCACTATATAAATATTATAATTATTGAGCCCTCCTGGGGCCCAATTTCTCCATCTGTAAAATGAGGGAATTGGACTTAAAGACACCTGAGGTCACTTCTTGGTCTAAATTTATGAACCTCTAATCTCTCCCATGTTTCCTCTCAAACTCATGAATTCTGCAGAAGATAGTCTTAGAATTTGGAACTAAAACTGCCATCCAATGGAAGACACCAAACAATCCAACAAGAAAATCCTCAGTGACCAGCACAATATGTTGTATTTATGTTTTAATACTCTAGTAGGTCTATAGTCCTTCCAGTGGTACTGATTGCAATCCATTCATTATTTAGCACCTACTATATGCTACATGTTGTGTTAGGTACTAGACATGCAGAAATAAAAATGAAACTAAGCCCTGTTCTCCAAGAAATCTCATTCAATTAGTTCCATTTTACTCTGAGAAGACACCTCATGGTGGATCATGCGCAATTGAAGCAGAAGAGGGCAGGTGTTTGCAAGAAACCTTTGCAGAACAAACTGGACCTTCTCCAGGAGAGATTATCTATCATCCAGAGAAAGACTTTGACTTCACACCTGGGGAGGAGGTAGTTGTGGGTGGGAGCTAATAGTCCATGGGTTGGATCTGAGCAGAAGGGGGCTAACAGATATGGCGGAGCCCAAGCAGCTGGGATCCCGCAGGCCAGATGGGGATTGATGGATGCAGCCTTTTGAAGTTAACTCCTTGAGAGTTCATTTGGGCCCAACCAGCTGAGGTCAGGGCCCAAGATGAATGCAGCTGTGCCTCACCCCCTTGTTCTCGGAATTCTAACCACCACAGATCCATCAACTTCTGACACGTCAGCACACGTGGATTGGCTAGCTCTCCTACAACTACTCCTTGGACTTGGTTTTACAAAGAAAAAAAAATACTGAGCACACACTCCTGCATTTGGAAACCATCCACGGGGTCATGTTTTGGGTGACAAATTCAGGTTTTCAAACAGAAGTTATGCATTTACACAGATTCGGAACAAAGGGACCACATTTATAAGAGTCCACTAAATCCGAGCAGTGCATCCTACCTTGGAGATTAACTCTGGAGACAGGAGGCTGGGTAGCAGCTGGAGACCTCCTATGGGGGAAGAGGGAGAGAGGGAGAGAGTGAGAGAGAGTGAGGGATAGAGAGAGAGACAGAAAAGAAGAAGAAGAAGGAGGAGAAGGAGAAGGAGAAGGAGAAGGAGAAGGAGAAGGAGAAGGAGAAGGAGGAGGAGGAGGAGGAGGAGGAGGAGGAGGAGGAGGAGGAGGAGGAGGAGAAGGAGAAGGAGAAGGAGAAGGAGAAGGAGAAGGAGAAGGAGAAGGAGGAGGAGAAGAACAATAGCAACAAAAAGAAGGAGGAGAAGAAAAGAGAAGAGAGAGGGAGGGAGGAGAGAGAGAGAGAGAGAGAGAGAGAGAGAGAGAGAGAGAGAGAGAGAGAGAGAAAGAGAGAGAGAGAGAGAGAGAGAGAGAGAGAGAGAGAGAGAGAGAGAGAGAGAGAGAAGATTCATTAATCTGTAACCATGAGGGCAACATAGCTCACAAGGGGACCATGGGGATCATTTGGCTGACTCTCCTATGAGGAAGTGATTTTGATCACTTTGATCCTATTGAAGTGATTTTATACATACAACTGGACACAATGTGAGTGCTGGAAGCCAAACGCTTCCAAAATGAGACAAAGGATGTTTGCAATTTTCTCACTATCTCCATGCCCTGGAATTTCCCTATATAGTACTTCAGGAACCTCAGACTTTCCAGGAAGGAAGTCATTTACCCTAGCTCCCCAGTCAACCTTGTTCCTGGCTTTCCCCTCACCCCTTGGTTTTGTGGTTGTACTTTTGCTTATCAAAGGTGGGGGCCTCAGGAGATTTCCACGATTACTCAGGAATTGTTATGTTGAATTGTATCTCCATAGTCATCTCTTCCTGTAAGATCCTAGAATGTCAGACCTGGCAGCACCTCGGTATAGATCCTCGGAGCAGGGAGGTGACATGCAAAGAGCACTGGATTTAGACTCAGGGATCCTGAGTTCAAATCTCACTGATTTTGAGCATGTCACTTAACCCGGATGAGCCTCATTTTTCTCTTCTCTAAAATGAAAGGTTTTTTTAAAAACAATATGGCCTCTGAGGTCCTCAGTTCTAGATCTTTCACAGTAACTTGACTTCTCTGGGTCTCAGTTTCCTCATCTGTAAGGGGGATGGTGGGCCCACCTGACCTCCAAGAGTCTCTTTGAGTTCTAGGTTTATGTTCCTCTGACCAATTTCAAGGTCTGTAAAGCACTTCCCTCAAAACAATGCCACGAGCAAGTGACAAATATGAGAGGCCCGTTAACCAGATGAGAAAACAGTCCTGGGAAAGGGCAGGAACTGACCTGGATCCCTCCTAAGAGTCACCCTCTAGGCCAGAATTCAAACCAAACCAAGTATTCATTCTTCTAGATCATTCTAGCCCACCCTCCTATCCCATAGATTGGGAAAAGTCTACCCAGAGTGGAGGAGAGCTTTTGCTTGGGTCACACAGCTAATAAGTGTCCTGTCTGGGACTCCATCCTCCCAAGCTTTCACTCCTTCCCACAGTGACCTGGATGATCATTATTGTATGTGTGAAATAACCAAAGCATGTTTGAATAAAAAATTAGAAAGATGCAAATAGCCTGTGCTTGTATTGCCTGAGTACTGAGGGAGGCTCCTTAGGAGATGGGGCATCCAGTGTGAACCCTCATTATGTTTCACAAATTATTATGGTCAGATTTTCCGGCTCCTAGTCTTAGTCTTAATTATCATTAATGTTTGCAGTCATAATAGTAACCTTTTAAAGCCACATATGTGATTTCACTGGTGCAGGGGGCTTTTATACTTTGTGAGTCAGGAAGGAGTGGACAATGGGATTCTTGCGGTCCAGCCCCTGTCAATGTAGCTTGTTTGCCCAAGGTGTTCAACTTTCAGACAGGAAGTCATTTACACATGGCATTTGGGGGAAGTGACGGATGTTAGGTGATGATGAAGATGATGAGGATGACGTCAGTGATAGCAGGATCAGGAAAAAATAATTTTTCCCAATCCACAAGGGAATACTGCAAAGACAAGACCGCTAGACTCGCTTGGGGTCAGAAAATCATGACGTGAACTTTAGCAAGAGTAATGGATTTAGAATTGGAGGACTTCCTTTGCCACTTGAACCTTTGGGCAAATGAATCCACCTGATTTTGGGCAAGTCTCTGAACCTACCTGCCTCAGTTTACCCATCTGTAAAAGGACGGTGTTGGTTGGTCTGAGTTCTAAGGTCCCTTCCAGCTTGTAAATCTCTAACATTGGCTTTGTTACTCACTAGGCAGGTGCTCATGGAAAAATGGTAAGGTGGCTCTGATATCAGAAGACTGGGGTTCAAATCCTGACTCAGATATGTGACCTTGGATGAGTCACTCAATGTCCCAGGACTCAGTTTCCCCAATTATAAAACAGGGATCTTCACAATACCTTCCTTCCAGTTTTGTTGTGAGGAAAGAATGGTGTAAACTCTAAAAGCATCCCAGAGATGGGGATTATCATTGAGTCTGGACCTGTGACTTCATTAGTACGGGGAACTGGCTCCAAGTGTGGGAAGCCCTGCCAGTCACAGAATGTCCCTGTGACTTGGTAGGAGCCCACAGCTATAGTGTGTCAGAAGTGAGACCTGAACCTGCACCCTCCTTACCCAGAGGCCAGCCCTCTATCCATTTCACCTTGCTGCTGATGGTGATTATTAATTAGCAGGGAGGGATATTAGTATAACTGAAAGAGAATCAGACTTGGTGTCAGGGGAGACCCAGCTTCAAATCACCCTCCATAGCTACTAACTTACTAGGCCTCTGCTAAGCCTTTGACAGAGTGTAGTTTTCCTTTCTAGACTTAGTTTCCCCATCCACAAGATGAGGATTGTGATATTTATAGTATCTTACAGAGATGATATGGGGCTCCAATGAGGTAAACTAAGTATAGAAAGAATTGTAAATGCTATAGAAATACTGGTTAATTTGCCACCACCACTACCACCACCACTACCACCACTAATCATAATGCTAGCTTGTCTTTTGATGTTGCTTTAAGGCTTATAAGGATTGTTCTTCAAATCACACAGAGCCTGACATATAGGGAGGGCTAATAAATGCTTGTTGATTGACTGATTGATGTCACCATGGATCCTGAGTTGGAAGCAGCCTTAGGGGACCAACCACCTAGGCCAGCCTCCTCATTTTGCAGACAAGGAGTGAAGTAATGAGAGGCAGGTTGGCCATTCACAGGTAGACAAAGTGGAAGAGTAGAAAGAGGGCACTTGAATTCAAATCCTCTCTGCTGAGATTTATCTGAGCCTCATTTTCTTTCTCTATTGGGGGGGGGTGGTCAAGTTGACCTCTGTGACCCTTTCCAGCTTTGAATCTATGATCCCATCAATTTAAGAGTATTATTTTTTTAGAAGGATCATGTACCATTGGATTAAAAGCATCTCAACACCACCATATTAAATTATTTTGCATCATTCTGCCCCCTTCCCCCATGTCATAAGTGAGGGTAGGGCAGCGGTCAAAGCATGTCAAGTTCTTGCTTCCAACCTGCCTCTTCCCAAGCTCAATGAGGCATCCCCTCACCTATTCTCTATGGTGTAATGAAGCTGGTGTGTGTGTGTGTGTGTGTGTGTGTGTGTGTGTGTGTGATAATTGAACTGAATTGGCAAGTAGGGACACCCACCATGTTTTTAGAACCCCCTCTCTCTGCCTCTCTTCCACTGCCCCCAGGATCTTTAAAAAAACATTTATTTGAACTTGAAATCCAAAAGAAAAAAAGGCTGATCAAGGCCTGCACCTGGACATATTTCCCTGGAAGGGAACCCAAAAAGAACATGGGGATTTTCACTATTTGGGTGGTAAAATTCAGGATGATGTTGGCTCGATTTCCTATAGTGTGACCCATGGTTACAGTGGGGGAAGAGACAGGACACTTTGTGCCTGGTTTCCTTGGATTGGTTCTTTTCTCTAACAAAATCTCCATTTGACACATTTCATGGAATTCGATTCAACGCAAGGAAATAAGCACTTATAAGTGTCTAGTTGCCTAAAAAATGAAAGCTAAATTAGAATTGGGAAGCTAGGGGGCACCATAGCGCATAGAGAACCCAGCCTAGAGTCACTAGCTGTCTTGCACTGGACACAATGTTGGCAGATTCCAATGGTAAGTGCTATTAACATTTATAATTCTAATAGATTGTAAGGATCCTGAGGGCAGGGACTGTTTCATGGTGGTCTATATATCGTCAGTGCCTAGCACAGTGTTTAATAAACGCTTGGGACAACAGTGGAAAGGGCATCGGCTTTGGAGTCGAAGGACCTGGGTTCAAATCTCTCTTTCGTCAGTTACTATGTGTGTAGTATCAGGTAATTCACTTAACTTCCAAGTGGGCAAGTCACTTAACCCTGTTTGCCTCACTTTCCACTTCTGTAAAAGAAGCTGGAGAAGGAAATGGTGAATCATTCTGATATCTTTGCCAAGAAAACCTAAAATGGGGTCACAGAGTCAGACACGACTGAAATGACTGAACAACAACAAAAAGTTAGAACTGAAACCAAGACAGGGTGATTCAGGTTTTGTCTCAGGAAGATGGAATTTAGAGGACATTGAAAACACTGGGGTGTCCCCAATGATTGAAGCAATGAGCAAGGTATTAGGGAGCTTCCAAACAATGCAAGTTCAAACCTGCTAGGCACTTCATGGACTTCCCTAGAAATCCAGGGATCCAAGCCCATATCTTCTGAGAGCCGGGCTTGGCCAGCCAAAATCCATCATAGAGGGAGATGCTAAATTCCAGTTAGAGGTTAATGAAACTAAGGCTGTATTCTTCTTTTTCCCCATTCAAGTGCATGGGCCCTGAGATCTGTTCACAGAATTCCTGATTTAGAGAGTTAATTACCCAGGGCACTAAGACATTCAATGACCTGTTCAGGGTCACATGGCTGGTATGGACTTGAACCTTGATGCTGAGGCCAGCTTGCTATCTACTATCCCCTGTTTCCCTTTATGTTAGCTAGCAAGAGTAAGGGATTAAAACAGGAGACTGCCCAAAGGGCCTCACCCTAGGGGACCCCCTTCCCTGCTCTCTCCTCTGGCAGTGACCGCTCCAACTCCTGTGGATGTGTTCTAGAATTGGGCTTTGAGTCCCGAAGCCAGATCCTCCCCCTGTTTGCCACCCCCCCCAAGCCCCCAGCCCCAGCTGTAGTTGAATTCATCCAACAAAGTTGATTGGTCTGTGACTCCTACATCCCAGACCCTCGCTGGGAAGGTTGCCATTTGCACCAAAATTGCTACTGTCATTAAGGAATCTTCCAGCTCTAATTTTCTATAAAGAGAGTAAGCTTTGTGAGAGCAGGACTCGTCGTACTCATCAATCTCATCTCCCCCAGAGGCTGAACTCATAGAAGGCACTTAATAATTTTGGCTGATTCTAATGATAAGTCCTATGAATATACTCCTGATAGAATGTCAGGATCTTGGGGGCAGGGACCGTCTCGCTCTTGTCTGTGTCCCTGCAGTGCCTATAGCTGTGTTTAATGCATATTTGGGACTGGTGCAAAGGGCATTGGCTTTGGAATTGGAGGATCTGGGTTCAAATCCCTCTTTTGTTGGCCAGTTGTTTCAGTTGTGTAACCCATTTGGTGTTTTCTTGGCAAAGATGGTTTGCCTTTTCCTTCTCCAGCTCATTTTACAGATGAGATGGTTGTTTGTCCTTTGTTCTCAAAGAGGACCATGACTGAGACAGACAGGATTAAGTGACTTGCCCAGAGTCACACAGATAGTAAGTGTCCTAGGCTGGATTTGAACTAGGAAGATGATTCTTTCTGACCCTGGCACTTTCTGCACTATGGTACCCCCTAGTCACCCAATCCCTTTTCTGTCAATTGCTATGTTTGTGGCATCACTCAATTCACTTAACTTCCAAGTGTAGTAGAGGGCTTGGTATGTAGCTAGAAGACTTGGGTTCAAATTTTGCCCCTAACTCTTAACTACCAGTAAGACCTAGGGAACCTTCCCCAGCCTCAGCTCCCTTTCTTGAAGAAGGAGCAGGGTTGGGTTCCCTTCTGAAACATGATAAAGGGCACCACCTTGTGGTGCAGCAACGAAAGGCACATCACCTTCAAAAATGCTTTTAGAATCTTAAGGTGGAGGAGTCTTTCTTTGGAAGCGCTTTGCCTTAATCCAAATTCTTATCTTATAATGGAGGAAACTGAGTCCTGAGTAAATGATAGGAATTAATCTAGGCTACACAGAAAATAAATGAGAAGCTGAGATTCAAACCCAGGCCAAAGGGCCGTGAGGAAACACACTTTTATTAAACATCAAGCATGTGCTAATCACTTTGCAAATATTTTCTCAGCTGATAATAGGGTCATTTATTAAGAGCTAGAAGTGACCTTAAGTGCCACCCCCTTCATTTTAAAGACAAGGAAACTGAGCCCAGTTTAAGAAACTTACCCAAGGACAGAACGTCCATGGAGACCAGAGCCAGGATTCGCACCCAGGTTCCCTAACTCCAAAGGCTATTTTTTTTTTTTCATGAATGTCCCTGTCTAAATTCACAAAATCAACTGCACTTACTTGTTGGCTGCTACATGGAGATTGGTCAGAAGGGTGAAGTTATTTCTCACGCTTCGCAAGCTGGCGAGGACCTGGAAAGAGAATCAGTATAAAGTTCGGGAATTTAAATATGGCGATGCAACATTGTGAGGGCCTGGTGTATTTGAGAATGAAGGATGGCTAGGCAAGTCAGGATCGAGTCTCATACTCACCTGTGCAAAAGGTGTTACAATCAAGTCGTCACCATGTCTAGTAAGAAAGAAGAAAGAAAAAGAAGGTATTAGAAATGATTCCAAACATTGTAGCATGCAGGGGAATAGTTGGGTTATAACTAGGACTGGGTAACCAAGGTGTTGCCTCAGGGTACTAAAATTTAGAGGCCACCAATAGCATAACCACAGAGTCTTCTTCTTCCTCCCTTCCTTCTCTAGCTTCTCAGCAGTGGCCAAGTCCTTCAGCTGAGTAGAAACCTTGTGGGTTATTCTGGGGAGCATCAGCCCCTTCCCCGGGTACAAAAATATTTAGTTTTAACTCTAGAGAATAGAAATGATACCAACATTCCATCCACTTGGGAACCACCATAACAATAGCAGACATATAAAGATACAGATCTCAGAACAGAAATCATTGTGGCTTCATTGTCCCGGGTTGGTAATGGCTATGTGAGTTCTCCTTATTAAGAAACCTACCAGGCTCATGGTCATATGAAGTAACTAGCTTGGCCTCCAGAAATTCAATAGAACTGGTGAATTTTGTTGACAGAAGCCAGAAAATTGAAAGGGAGGGCTGTTTTCTCTTTGCCTCCCCCCTCCTCTTTCTCTTCTCTCTGTCTCTCTGTCTCCATGGCTCTGTGTCTCTCCCTTCCTCCCTCCCTTTCTCTCCCCCTCTCTTTCCCTCACTTTCTCTTTTACCTATTTTTCTCCCTTCCCCCTCTTCTTTCTCCCCTCTCTGTCTCTGTCTCTTGGGCATACAGGGTACAACTCTGGAAAAAAAGGCCTCACAGTCTGGAGAAAGGTTAACTGTGAGTTTCCTGGCTTTTGTGGAAGGGAATGGCAGCCTTAGGGCTGCTGAAACACCGGCTTGCTGTCTGGGAATCCCATTACTTTTGTTTTTAAGGTGACTTTTCAAAGGCACTCGGTGGAAGCCTGCCCGCTTTCTTGAGTCTTTTAGACAAAAACTCAGGATGGGCTTTTGCAAATGTCTAGTTGGGAAAAGCCAAATATAGACTAAGATGCTTTCAGAAGTGATTTTCTTAATAGGCGCATGCTTGGCTATGACTTCTTTGGTCCCTATTCAGCTAAACTTCTACTTGGGTCTCTAGAAGTCGTGCCTGAGCAAGGATTAGGAGCCAGCTAACATTTTGTACAGTAGATACCCGTGTGAGTCCTGCCAGTGAGCTGGCAGTCACTGAGGGTTCTCTCCCCTTTTATTCCTCCCGAGAACAATTCATTCTCCCATCTTCCTTCTAAACCAGATCCTTCCTTTTTTATTTGTCTTGGATTTTTCTTTTTCTTTTTCTATTGTCCAGGACATGACTGTCTTCCTGTGACCTTTTTACCAAGGGGAAGGATGACATCAATCAATCACTGGGCATTTGCTAAGCATTGTTAGGAGCTAAGAACATACAGACATAAATGAAACAGTCCCTGCCCTCAGGAAACTTGCAATCAATTGGAGAGATAACACATATATACACAAGTCTATGCAAAATAAAAACAAGTAGCCCTCAGGAATTCATGATCCCATATGAGGTTTTCTTTTTTTTTGCAGGCAATGGGAGTTAAGTGACTTGCCTAGGGTCACACAGCTAGTAAGTGTCAAGTGTCTGAGGCCAGATTTTAACTCAGGTCCTCCTGAATCCAGGGCTGGTACTTTTATCACTGCACCATCTAGCTGTCTCTTGAGGTTTTCTTGACAGAGACACTGGAGGGGTTTGCCATTTGCTTCTCCTGCTCATTTGACAGATGAGGAAACTGAGGCAAACAGGGTGAAGTGACTTGCCCAGGGTTACACAGCTAGGAAGCATCTGAGGCCAGATTTGAACTCATGAGGATGAGTCTGCCTGACTTTAGGCCTCGTGCTCCATGTGGCACTGTCTAGCTGCCAGACTATTAGGAGGTAGCATAGCTGATGGGGGAGGAAGAGTCAGAGAGGGCTTCAGGGAGGAGGTGATATTTGAAGGACATGAGTATTCACAGAGGTGAAGCTGAACCAAAGGCCCCTTGGGCAGCCTGTGCAAAGAGCAGCAAGAAGGAGGAGTCATTGGAAGGGTGTGAAGGAAGTCCAGAGGTCATCTGGAATATTCCCAGCATGGAGAGATGTCTGGCTTTGGAGTCAGGTTCCATTCCTGACGTCACTACTTATTCCCTGTGTCACTTGGGGCAATTTGCTTCAAAGCGAGCCTCAGTCTGCTCATCTGGAGGAGAAAAGGTTTGTTGTTACAGGACCTGAGTCCAATTCTGACAATGTGAGACCTTGGGCAAGTCATTATTTACCTCCCTGGGCCTCCATCTATTATGTAGATTTCATTCCATAAAATGAAAGTGACTGGGCCAGCTAGGTGGTACAGTGGATAGAGCACCGGCCCTGGATTCAGGAGGACCTGAGTTCAAATCCAGCCTCAGACACTTGACACTTACTAGCTGTGTGACCCTGGGCAAGTTACCTAACCCCAACTGCCTCACCAAAAAAAAAAAAAATTTTGAAAGTGATTATAAACAAATGTAAAGCCTCACTCTTGGGTTCAGAACAGGTTGTATCCCCTAATTGGATGGAAACTCACTGAGGGTAGGGACCACTTCATTTTAAAATTCCTAACCCTAACAGCAGCACAATTTCTGACACACACTAGGCACTTTAATAATCGCTTATGGGTTGGGTGATATGGTTCACACCAGGTAACAGATATGAAATCTCTTTATAAACTACAAAGTGCTTTACTAAGGTTTTTTTTTAAATTATCAAGGTTTTAAAAAAAATCTTATTTTGATTAAATAACAATTATTAAAGTACATTATTATCTTTATAAACTTCACTTTGGATATGAATATCATAGCTGTTTATTATGGAATAAATATAAAATTGCATTTAAATATAAAATCAAATACAAAGTGTATTATGAATTAAATATAAACAATATAAAGTTTAATCAATTTTTTAAAAAATGACCCATGTCTGGCCATTCTCTTGCAAACCACTTCTGAAGGGGTTGGAACATGGCTGGAAGCCTGCCAGAACAGTGCGTGAGCGCCATCTGGTGGCTCAACTAATGTGGACCACTCATCTCCCTCCTCCAGCTCTGTGAACACGCTGCTCGCTCCCCATTCACTTCTTCCCTCACTCTGTTCCCTGTGCTACTTAGGGTTTTTGTTAAAGACTGTTCAGATGCTGCTTCCTATAGCGTCCTGATCTTCCTAGTGGTCAGCGTTCTTCTTTTTCAAATGACTGCATTTATTTCTCTTGCATATATCTTGCATCTGATAGTAGAATACAAACTTCTTCAGGACCAGGATGTCCTCATTTTTGAATCCACAGTTCCTTGCACATAGTAGGCACTTATTAATTACTTATTGAGCCATTTAATTGAATTAAACCAGCATACTGCAAACATACAGCGCCACATGCAAACTCATCTCTTGGCTAAAAGATGGGTCAAAAGTGTCCCCATTATATTTTTCAAGATTTCATTCATTCTTTCTTCTTTCTCCTCTTCTCTTCATGGTGTAGCCTCAGTTCAGATGCTCAGAAAACTGTCTGACTTCAAGATGCCCATGGATTCTGTTCAGAGGAGCATAGATTTTTAGAGCTGGGGCTTTAGAGATCAGTGAGTCCAATTCTCTCATTTTATATGGGAGGAAACGGAGGCACAAATTGATGTCCAGAAAGTACAAGAAAGAGAAGGAGTTTAATCTCAGGTTCTCTGGCTCCCAGTCCAGAGTTCCTCAAACTGGTCCCAGCTGGGTCTTTCAACTCCCTTCAGCACCAGAGCTATTCCAATCCAAGGCCCTGCTTACAGGGATGGGATAAGAAGAAATCCTTCCTCTTGAGCTTTTCTCAGATGGACAGAGGGTCAGCAGAAATAGTAACCAGAAGATTCTTGGCATGGGCTACATACCTTATGTGAATGAGGCAACATGGGAAGCAGCTAGCCACCTAGAGAGAAAGCAGGGAGAGCTGGGTTCAGATCTCACCAGTGACACTTACTAGCTCTGTGTCCTTTGGACAAGTCACTTCTTTCTGGGTTTCAGTTTCTTCATCTGTAAAATAGAAATCCCTGGGATAGCTTCTCCATAGGGTTATCATGGCGCTCAGATGAGATGATGCTGGTCACATGCCTTGACCATTTTAAAAGTTCCATACAAATGTCAATTTCTGAGTACGATTGGAAATGTGGACTTTGGTCTTTGAAATGTCATTTGGTTAAGTTCCTACTGTCAGCCAGGTATTGTGTTTTGCACTAGGGATACAGAGATTGTTGACTTTATAAAGCTCTGCCTCAGTTAAATTTAATTCACCCACAAGTCAAGACATCACCCTGTGATGTCAGTGGTCCTCTTAGAAAACAAAGGACCACCACCACCACCACCAACAACAACAAAACAGGAAACAGCCCTTGCCTTCAAGGAACTTATATCCATTGGAAGGAAACCACTTATTATGATGTAGTAGGTAAAATGTTGGATTTGAGTCAGGGAAAACTGGGTTAAAAGCCTGCTTCAGCTATTCAGCTATATGACCTGGGAAAGTCATATAACCACTATGTGCATCTGTCTCTTCATCTGGAAAGCAGGTGGTAGGATCTTGGATTCAGCATCAGGAAGACTAGAGTTCAAAGTTGGCCTCAGTTTTTGTATGTGTAAAATTGGGGTTAATAGTAGCACCTATCTCCTAGGGTTATTGTGAGAATAAAGTAAGAAAAGGCTTTGCAAACCTGAGAGTGGTATATAAATTCATTCTATCTGTCTGTCTGCCTGTCATCTATCTGTCTGTCTGTCTGTCATCTATCTGTCATCTATCTGTCTGTCATCTATCTGTCTGTCTGTCTGTCATCTATCTATCCGTATGTCTGTCTGTCTGTCATCTATCTGTCTGTCTGTCATCTATCTGTTGTAGTTATTGTTATTATCTGTAAATGAGGTCAAACTTTAATAGTCTCTGATGTGCATTCCAGTTTTAAACCCATGATTCTCTATGCACAAAAGAGATTCACAATGGACACAAAGTAAAAAGAGGACAGGGCTTGCAGAAGGCTTTTGGGGCCCTTAAAGAAGTGTCAGCAAGAGTTATTATGGCCCATTATTCAGAGGAGGAAAAGAAACCACTTATCTCTGGTGATATAGATACAATCTGGCATAGAACAGATTTGAACCCAGGTCTCTAGGCTGTCAAACATCATATGCCATAGTTATCTCCCAGAATCGTCGAAATATGAACAGGCAGAGATGACTTCTTGATCATCAGATGAATAAATGAAGGGGTGAATGAATAAGTGAACTTACGTGTGGGGAACAGAGTGATACAGTCACCTGATTGATTCTATCACCTGTTCTTGTAAAGGACAATGGAGGGCAGAGGAAAGGAAGGAATGTGCAGCAGAAGATAATGCTGGAGGGGAGGAGGATGCCAGGGTGGAGGCCACAGGACAGGTGGGGAAGTCACCTTTCTATGTCTTAGGAACCAAAGTGGTAGACTAACAGGGTAAGAGGTGTTTCCACATGTGGCCAGTGTCTTTTTTTGTTTGTTTGCTTAAGTATATTTGTTTACTTCTACGAAGGGTTCTGCTGGAGATGGAAATCCTTAGCATCCTGATGTGAACATGTGTATTATGGAAACCTTTTTTACATACACACATATACATACATACACACATGTATACACACATACACACATATACACATGTATACACACATATACATATACATGTATACACATACACACATATATACACACACACACATACATACATACACACATTTATATATACATACACACATATATACACACATATACAAACATAAACACACATATACACATACACATGCATATACATACATACACACACATATACACACATGTACACACATATATACACATACATACACACATATATACACACACATATATATACATACATACACACATATACATGCATGTGTGTATATAGTCTTTAATACAGTTTTAAGCTACTAAACTAGCAATATACACATATGCGTAGGTACATATTAACAGAAATAACTTTAGTAGCATAAAACAGCACTAAGACTTTAGGGACAGTGTGTTGGCTTGTGTGTGTGTGCATGTATGCAGACATATACACAGATATATTTGTATGTATTTTACAAGGAAGATAGGTGCTAGATTGTGGAAAACTTTGCATAATGGTATTTGATTTATACTTGAAAGATGAAGGGAGCCACTTAAGATTTCTGAGCAAAACATTTCTACACATAAAATAACTTATTATTTTGGCAGGGATATGAAGAAAGAATTGAGGGAAAGTGAGAGTAGGGTCAGGAAGACCTGTAAGGAAGATACTGAATCCAGGCAAGTGGTAATAAAGATGGGTATTCAGGAGCTTGTCCTGTGAGGGCTGTTTTGGAGATGAGATCAATGGGTACCTGCTCACTGATTGGCCATGAAAAGTTACATGTCCAGCTGACATGAGGATGAGAGAATTGACAAAAAGAATTCAAACTTATGAACTCAGAACATTATGTAAATGCTAGGGTTAGCCATAGAAATAGTGAAATCGGATGGAGAAGCAGGTGTGTGTGTGTGTGGGGGGTGGTATTATTTTAGGATGTCCTAAGTGAGGTGATAAAATGTTCAAGGGAGAGATGTCTTATAAGTAGTCAGTGATCTGGGTTCATAACTCAGGATGGGAAAACTACCTGGTGAGAGTCATTGACATAGATGAAGCTGAATGAGTGAATGAGATGGTCAAGGGGCACAAGACAGACTTCAGTGGTCATTCACAATAATTCAGGAATACTGAGTTGTGCCTGCTGATGATTCCTATAGAAGCTGTTGGGGATTTCCTCACAGGCTCACAGATCTAGAACTGGCAGAGATCTCTGAGGTCATCCAAAGTCCAACCACTTGTTTTAGAGCTACAGTGTATGTTAAAGACTATCAAGCCCACATCCATTATTTTACAGTTGAGGAAACTGAGTCCCAGAGAGGTTAAGAAACACCACTAGCGAGTATCTGAATCAGGATTTGAACCCCGGTCTTCCCTGGTTCTGGGTTCATGCCCTTCATTCGAAGGTAACATGAGAGGACAGAGAAGGTGTGTCTTGACCAAGATCATGCCAGTAATGACAGGACTGGGATTTGAAAACAGAGTTCATGGGATACAGTGGAAAGAACTCTGTGTGTGTGTGTGTGTGTGTGTGTGTGTCTGTGTGCATATGTGTGTGTTTTGTTTTAAATAGCGTCAATAAATGAAGTAGGTGTGAGACTAGAAACCAGACAGCTTGTACTTACTGTTCGCTTGGAAGGGAAGAATTCCTAGACATGGCCTTTGGTGAAAGGTCATAGTCACTGTCGGACCTGTATAGGAATGATTCTCGACGTTGACTGTGCCCTGGGAAGGTGGTGTGTAACACAAGGCCGGAGGAAGAGCCCGCCTGTGGATCCAGGGGGCTTCGACCAGGAGACGGGCCATTTTCCACATCAAAACTGAAAAAGAAAAAAAGAAAAATGTAGTCACTTGTGGTCTGGGAAATGTCATCATTGTGAATAACCTCGGTGTTTACGTATCATCAGATATTAACAGAATTGTGCCCATTTCCCTGATCACCAGACTTTAATTGGGAATGAGACCCTGCTCACAGCCTTATGGTGGGAGATGGGTGGCTGGGTATAGCAGCAGTAGTAGTAGTAAACAATTGTTACTGATTAGTCAACAAACTAGTGAAGAGAAATTTAAGCATTGTCCAGTTGCCAGACACTATGCTAAACACTGGGTGTACAAAGGAGCTTACATTCTAATGGAAGGGAGTAGAAACAAATATCTATGTATCTAGAACAGAGACAGAATTTAATTTCAAGCGTAAGGCACTGGGGGAAGTGGAGAAACCAGGGAAGGCTTCCTGCAGAAGGTGGGATTTCAGCAGAGCCAGGAATGAAGTGAGGGAAGCTTCTAGGTAAAGGTGAGAAGAGGGAGATTATTCCAGGTATGGGGTGGGCCAATGCAAAGGCACAGTGCCCACATCTGGAGTGTCAGTCATAGATCAGTCAGTCAATAAACATTTATGAGGTACCTACTATGTGCTAGGGACTGTCTTTGCCCTCAAGGAACCACCAATCTAATGTGAGAGAAAACAAGAAATCAAATATGTATAAACAGGTTATACACAGTAGAAATAAGCCAAGTTGGGAAAGGCTTCCTGTAGAAGGTGGGATTTCAGATGGAACTCAAAAGAAGCCAGTAGCTGGAGGCATGAGGGAGAGCCTGAGGAAATGCCCAGAGCAGAGATAGAAGGTGTTGTTGAAGGACCCAAGAGGAGGGCAGTGCCCCTGGGTCGAGGAGGACATGTTAGAGAGTAAGGTGTGAAAGGACTGGAATGGTAGGAGTGTGGCTGGATAATAAAGGGCTCTGAATGCTCGACAGAGGGTTGTCTATTTGCTCCTGGAGGTGATAGGGAGCCGTGGAGTTTATTGAGTAGGGGATGGCACGGTTGGGCAAAAAATGCCATGTGGAGCTGGATACTAGTGTATGGTATAAGTAAAGTATAAGAAGTATGCAAAATAGATGGAAAGAATAAGACTGCAAAAGTATGAAGGTGCCAGATTGTAAAGGGACTTAAATGACAAAAATAGGATGTTATTGATCTTTTGATAATAGGGAGCCCCTGAAATTGAATGAGTGAGGGGAGGACTGTTACAGGGTCAAACCTTTGCTTTAAGGAAAAGCACTTTGGTGACTGTGGAGGATGGATTAGAGCTTAATTCCAATGCTTTCCCTCTTTGAATTATTTTCTATTTGCCCCGTGTATGGCTTGCTTTGTATATATTTGTTGGCATATTGTTCCACTTCCCATCAGATCATAAGCTCCTTGAAGGCAGGCACTGTATTTTGCCCCTTTTTGTAACCCTAGTCCTTGGCACAATGCCTGGCACATAGTAGGTATGTAATAAATTGAATTGAATTGAGCCTGAGGCTGGGAGACCAGTTAGAATGTTATTATAATGATGTAGGCAAATGGAAATGAAGATTGGAACAAGGTGGTGGCTGGGTGAGTAGAGAGAAGGCTGTAAAGGTAGAAGGGACGGGACTTGGCAAAGGATTGCATGTGGGAGACAAGTGTAAATCAGAAGTCACAACTTCTTTCGTTCACCTACGGGCACATTTTATAAGAACCAGGAGATGGCTCCTACCAGTTGCTGGGGGTCACATCTCCAAATCGTAACAGCAGACTGAGAATCTTCCAGTCTGATCACACAAAGTGCTTGCCAAGACATCCTTGGGGGTGAGGGTGAACTATGTTCACAGGATGAGAATTTTATGGCAAGCATGAATCAATGAATGAGCATCTATGAAGTATCTACCATGTGCCAGGCATTGCACTAGGTGCCAGGACAGTCTCTCCTATCAAGGTTCCTACATTCTATCATGACTTTAAAAGCAGCTAATCCAGGCATCTCAACTGAGCCCCAGGGGGGTGGGTGACCACTTATTGGGTATGTTTTAGTAGGGACTACTTTCTGGGATGGCTTGGATTGGAGAGGTCTTTTACAACTCTTAAAACCTGTAATTCTGGGAATAAATGGTTTCCCGTGGTCATTGCAGTAGTAAGTGGGAGAAGTAAGATTTGAACCCATGTCATCTGACTCTAAATACAGTCCTCTTCCCATTGTGGAATCACTGGCAGGTCACTGGCCTATGATAAACTATGGTATACATGGCTTTTACCTCAATCTGGTTTTGTTCTTTTACTTGAGACAAAACCAGAGCGAAATGTAGGGCCATGGGGAAGTCAGAGAAAAATTTCCCAGGCAATGATATAGAACTAAGAACAAGAACCAAGCTCCCTTCCTGCCAAATGCCTTGGTCACAATACAAAATTTATTGAGAGCAGAGGAGCTGGGAGCTAAGAATTTGATTACACAGAAGCACCTAAGAGTTTCCAGCTGATGAATCTCATAGTCTAATTAACCACAGACTATGAATATTTTCAGATGTTTATGGACAAACTCCCGCTATCCAAAAAACACCCACTGACTGATGAGATGAGGAACCAGCCTGAGGTGGAGCTGTATAAAGTATGCAAATGTAACCACAAAGCGATTTCATTAAACTCACATAGACCCACTTAACCTCTATAGCAGAGGCTCTATTTACTGGCGTTCATTGAAGGGATGGATGGTCCCAGACCACTTTTAGACTGTAGGAGACCTGTCTAGATACCAGATATGGATCATATCATACCAACCTGCCCAGGAAGTGACCCCTGTCCCAGAGCCCTGCTGAAGGGCTGACCCAACTCTTCCCTTGGCATTCTCCATCTGATTTCCCCATAGCGTTTAGGTGCCTAGATCCTCATTCACCATCATCCTCAGATTGGTGCTATCCTACTTGCTTAGAATCCATCTAAGCCTGCTTACTTACCGTACCGCAATGTTGACTGAAGGCACCTAGGATATTTACTTTGAAGAAGACAGGACTTGGTGGAGATTGGAATAGGGGAGGTAGGGATGGGGGTGGTTGTTCAACAATCACTGTCTGCAAATATTTCAAAACAGTCTGGTAAGTGAAAGAAGGTTTCAAGCCAACTTTCTTGACCCCAGAGGGCAGAGCTAAGAACAATGGGTGGACTGTAGACAGAGGGGTTTTGAGCCAGGTAAAGCAGAATCTCTGAACTATTACCTACTCCGGGATTGAATGGGCTTCATTATTGGAGAGTCAGTTTCCGGTCTATGGGGAGTTTCAGGAAGAGGTTCAGCAGTTTATGTTTCAGGTCAGGGTTGGGCCAGATGACTTCTAAGGTCCCTTCTAAGTGTAAGAGTTTACATTACCCGAGACTTGGGATTTCCCCAGGGCAGCATTGGTAGCAAACAATGACAATTTCCTGACTTTCCTGTTCTAGTCTGCCAATACTCTGCCCTTCTTTCCATCTCTTCCCACACCCCATTCTGGCTCCTGGCTACTCTTTTAAGATCTACTTTTCCCCCTTCAAGGGGGGCTATCTGGACACTATGAGTTGTTTTTATTTTATTATACTTTGAGATAATGTAGTAGACAAAAGAATGTAATCTATTTTAAAGTAGACGCTTAAGTAGCACTGCGTATTGGAATCACTGTTAATATTATTTTACATGAATATTTAATTTCTCCATTGGTAGCTCTCCCTGGAAGATGACTTCATCAATACATCCCAGTAGCCTCCTTACCCCCTAATATCCCTCCCTCTCTCTTGTGATCCTTTGATTGTTCAGTTCTTCTGGGAACCTCCTTTTCCTTTTCCTTTTCCTTTTCCTTTTCCTTTTCCTTTCCTTTCCTTTCCTTTCCTTTCCTTTCCTTTCCTTTCCTTTCCTTTCCTTTCCTTTCCTTTCCTTTCCTTTCCTTTCCTTTCCTTTCCTTTCCTTTCCTTTCCTTTCCTTTCCTTTCCTTTCCTTTCCTTTCCTTTCATGGGGCGATGAGGGTTAAGTGAGTTGCCCAGGGTCACACAGCTAGTGAGTGTCAAGTGTCTGAGTCTGGATTTGAACTCAGGTCCTCCTGAATCCAGGACTGGTGCTTTATTCACTGCGCCACCTAGCTGCCCAGGAACCTCCTTTTCAAAGAAGTGTTCAGGCTAGCCATGCTCACACCCTTTCTTCTCCAGGCTCCATTCCCGAGTGTCTCCCCACCACAGTGTCTCCTCCTAATTTCCCAGTTTCACCTTCCTTTTATGTGTTGTCTTTTCCATGACAACATATGCTACTTGAATTAGAATGTAAGCTTCCTTTCGGGCTTCTACTCATATCTACAATTCTTACAGCACACAGTTAGCACTTAATAAATGCATGTTGACTTGACTTGACTTGACTAGCAGAAACCTTTAACCATGGAGTGGCAGAACTCAGGATTATCATCCCTTTCCCCACAGAGGTTGTTTTGAGAAGGTACTGGGAGCCAGTCCATCAATAGTATGTGAAAGTCTAAGGTAATGGCTTTCTCCCTTGTTGAAATAACTGTTGGTGCTAGAAGGGGCAGGTAGATGCCACCAGAGTGGAAAAGCAGAAATAATGATGAATAAGGGACAGTCACTGCTCTGCAGAGTTCAAAGCTGAGTCAGGGAGAATGGCTGTACACGAAGGACTAGTATGCAAAGTAGATTAGGAGAAGAGACTCGGAAGTGTACAAAACGTCATGAGAAATTTGAGGGAGAAGCGAGCCCCTCCAGCGCAGTGACTTTAGGATTGCGGCTGGAATGGACAGGGTTCCGAAGTTCCTTCCAGCTCTAGCAATCTATGGTGCCCCAAGACCTAACAGGTTCCTCCTCACTGGAGGTCTTCAGTCCAATCAGGTTGTCTGCTTGTTGGGAATGTGTAGAGAGGATTCTCATTCAGGTATTCATGGCAGACACTGTTTCCTTACAACTCTGAGATTCTAAATTCTGTTTCTGTAGAGTAGAGCTTCTTAAACTTCTCCCACTTGCAATCCTTTTTGCCTGAGAAATTTTTATGTGACCCCGGGTATATAGGTATATAAAATAAGTACACATAACCTTTGAGGGTTGCCAATTTTTCCACGGCCCCCATATTCAGTAACCCATATGGAAGCTTTGCCGTACATTAGGAATTGGTGAGTTCTTTTTTTTTTATGTCTCCAACCCCTAGCAGAGTTTGTGGTACAGAGTAGGCAATTAATAAGTGCTTCTTGATTGAGTCTGTGAATACCAATGACAGATGACATTATACATATTACTTAGAAATTTGCCCAAACCTTTGTATAAATCATAAAGGGAGCAGGGTTAGGAGTCAGGGGAACTAGGTTGGAAACAGACACCGCCATTCCCTTTCTAGGCCTCAGTTTCCTTATCTGTAAAATGAGAGTCAGGTTAGATGACCTCTGAGGTTCTTTCTAGTTCTAAATGGATCATTTTATATTCATGGCGCATTTATTAGCAGTTGAAGGGCCATCTACACCTAACTATCCCTGAGGGCAGCTAGGGGGCTCAGTGGATAGAGCACTGGTCCTGAAATCAGGAAGACCTGAGTTCAAATCTTACCACAGACACTAGCTGTGTGACCCTGGGCAAGTCACTTCACCCTGACTGCCTCAAACATAGGGGCCCTCTCCAGTCATCCTGATGTAGATCTCGCCACTGGACCCTGATGTCTCTGGAGGAGAAAGTGAGGCTGGTGACCTTGCCTAGCCCTGCCTCACCGAAACTTGGTACAGGCCATTTCCTGATCCAGCTCATTTGACAGATGGGGAAACTGAGGCAAACAGGGTGAAGTGACTTGCCCAGGGTCACCCAGCTAGGAAGCATCTGAAGCCTGATGCTAAATCCAGGCCCAGTCCTCTATGCACTATGGCACCCCCTAGCGGCCTAGGCCAGCTCTCATTCTTAGGAAATATTCCCTAATGTTTCCTCAGGCCTAAATTGGCCTCCTTGAAATTGCCACCTGTGATTCCTTTGTCTGGGCCGGGGCCAAGCAGAAAAAGCCTAACCCCTCTTCCCACGGGCAGACTCTCCGATACTTGAACATAGCTGTGCTGTCGAGACCAAACTCACAGGCCTTCCCACCTCTGATTTCAGCATTCCCTCTGTGGGAGCTTAGTCTCAGGGCCTTCTGGACCTGGAGTAAGGAAGGCCTGAGTTCAAAGCCTGCCTCTGACACCACGGCCGAGGAAGGAAATGGCTGCGAGCCTGTTTTCTCATCTGCAAAATGGGGTGATGGCAATTTTAGCTCTAGTGTTTACCTCACAGAGTTAATTTTGAGTCTCAAATGCTTAAAATGCCACCTAAATAACAGCGGTTACTATTCTCCCCTAACCTTCTAGGCCCCCACAACCCATAGACTGCCAATCCCAGCTGGGGAACTGCCAAGGCTAGGCTAGCTTGCAGTGATCCCTGGTACTGGATAAGTCATGAATTCCCAGCTGCCTGCCCGCCTGCCTAGAGGCACAGCAATGTTAGGAGTCACATCACATTTATCCTGGAAACGGAGAAGAGCCTGATAGCAGGCTGGCAAACTTCCTCTGGGGCCTCAGACGAGACTTGGTTTAGTACATGCCTCTACAACCTGCCTGACAAGCTGTCATCTGCCTTTTGCTTGAAGGCCACCAGGGAGGGGAAACTCACTGGCAAATGGACCCTAATCTAGGAGCTCTCCTCAATAAACTCCAGCAGTGGTCTGTCCTCAGGAGCACAGACAAGCCCCTGTGATCCTGAGACCCCGGTGACCTTGGCAGAATCACCAAAGATCTCTGAGCCTCAGTTTCCTTATTTGTAAAATGGACCTTTAAAATCCCTCCCAGATACAAATGGATGGTCCTGTGTATATGACCTTAGGTGATTTTGTTTAGTTGGGTTTTTCCTGGTTTTTAGGGTTATTTAGTGTTATGTTATGTTAGTGTTTTTAGTGGATAATAATCCATTAGGTACCATTTTACACACTATGACCCAGCTACCAAGGACCACAGGCACATGGAAGGACATATACCATATCTTAATGTCTCCACTGTTCTTCGGTCCCCAGACACATACTGTCACCTACACTTAGATGCTGCCTGAATTTTGGTGGCTTGTGATGGAGTAGTGGGCATGGTACCCCAGCTTCTTTCTTTGTTTCTTTCTCTTCTCTCTTTCTCTCCTTCATTGCTTCCTCTCTCCCTTCCTTCCTCTATCCTTCCCTTCCTTCCTTCCTTCCTTCCTCCTTCCTTCCTTCCTTCTTTCTTTCCTTCCTTTCTTCCTCCCTCCCTCCCTCCCTCCTTCCCTCCTTCCTTCCTTCCTTCCTTCCTTCCTTCCTTCCTTCCTTCCTTCCTTCCTTCCTTCCTTCCTTCCTTCCTCCCTCCCTCCCTCCCTCCCTCCCTCCTTCCTTCCTTCCTTCCTTCCTTCCTTCCTTCCTTCCTTCCTTCCTTCCTTCCTCTGTCCTTCCCTTCCTCCCTTCCTCCTTCCTCCTTCCTCCTTCCTCCTTCCCTTCCTTCCTTCCTTCCTTCCTACTTCCTTCCTTCCATCCTACTTCCTTCCTTCCTTCCTCCCTCCCTCTCTCCTTCCCTCCCTCCTTCCTTCCTTCCTTCCTTCCTTCCTTCCTTCCTTCCTTCCTTCCTTCCTTCCTTCCTTCCTTCCTTCCTTCCTTCCTTCCTTCCTTCCTTCCTTCCTTCCTTCCTTCCTTCCTTTCCTTCTTTTCCCACTGAAGACTGCAAACCAGCAGATGGCAGAAGATAGTTACATCTTACTCAACCACCATCCAAAGGAAAAAGGCTGGGACAGAATCCGTGGAGCAGCAACAGGACTCTGACAGAAATAGGATAAAAAAAATCCTATTGAAAAGCTTGAGGGGAATAAAGGAAGGAAGAGGGAACAGAACCACAAGGTGCTGATGGGACCTTTAATTAAAGTAAGAGAACAATGAAGGAACATCCCGGCTGCTGTTCTCTCCTCATTATTAATTCCGGATCCCCACGCGGCCGCTGCTACCCTGCACACTGCAATTCTGGCCACAAAGAGAGAGCCCCGAAGTCACCAGGACCAGTTCATTCTATGATCTGAAGCAGCTCCTTTTCAAAGGGACAGTCTCAAGGGGAGCCAGTTGCTGGTAACATCTCGGTGGATTCTAGCAAACTTCTCCATTAAGGACAGAATCTGGGCAAGTTAAGGTTCGTCTCCTAATGGCCTCACTGAGGATTATGCAAGCGCACCTGAGAAACCAACAGCTTGAGAAGAACTGTGGCCAGTGTGGAGAGAGAAAACCCTTGTTAGGACATCGAAATGAGCTGACAGGTGTCAAATTGTTTCAACGAACAGGGCTAGAGCTACTGAGACACGTGGCAGAGTGGAGGGAGAACTGGACTCTAAGCAAGTTCTGCGTTCAAGTCTCACATGTGCTCCTGGTGCAATCCTGGGCAAGTCGTGTGGCCTTTCTCAACCTTGAAAGGGCCATATAAATGTGAACTGTTATTAGTCCCTGTCTCTAGACTCTCCCACCCCACCCCCTTCCCATTCCATTTGCAAGTTGTTGGAAGATCCGCTTCCCTGGAGCTCTTGTGTATGAGAGCACAGGTGCCCTAGAGGAGGGGATGTTGCCTTCATGAGGAAGGTACCTCTCTCAAGGGAGTCTCAATCTTGCCCTGAAATCTGATCATCTTAGAGAGGATTTCTGTCCAGACTGGAATACAGGAGGCAGGAGGTCTCATCCCAACTCTGCCCTTCCCCCGCTCTGCAAAGGAACCAAGAGCACAGGTCTCATTGTACGGTCACAGAGACAACTGTGAACTAGCCAGATTTATGCTCCTTTGCCCCTTCCACTGCCTTCTGCCAAAAGTCCATTATAACAAAATCAACAGTATGAACAATTCTTAATTGATCAAAGCTTTCTAGGACCTTCCCCATTGCCCACTCTTTAGAGGAAAGACTAGGACTGAGAAAATGAGGCTTCTGCCTCTTCTTACCTGTGCCGCCTTGTGTATGACCTCGCCCGAATCATTTGAGCTCCTCAGTCCCTCATTTTCTAATTTCTAAAACTAGGAGTTTGGACTCACCCAAATCCCTTCGAGCTATAACATCCCATTAAATTCTGGTCTATTTCAAGGGATATTAAATGCAACCAAATGCTATGCAACAAAATCATGTAGACACCTCCTTCAAACGCACGATCCAATCTGTGTTCAACTTTCGCTTTTTCAGAGTTGAACCCCATTAAGCCCATTAAGATTGTTGAATATTCCTTTAGTTGGAGAAAGTTGGTGTTAAACTACTTGGCCTGGACTGAGGGGGTAATGTGTTTGCTAAGTGGTTTGGAGTTCCTTCCCAGGTTGAATTCTCTTGACAGAGGGAACAAACAATTTGAAGAAAAAACCAAAACAACAAAACAACCTCCTACCCACCCCCCCTTCACCTCCAAAAGCACCAGATTGTAAAAATGAGGTCGCGGGGCCAGGGTACAATGTTCTTGAAATTCAGTTTCGG